>NC_044558.1:124091734-124169234 GCF_007565055.1 Rhinopithecus roxellana | reverse complement strand
AAAGAAAGCACACTGAGTAAAGAGCCTACTAGTTGCCAGATACCAACTTATGTATCTTAAATTAATGTTAATGAATATTGTATAATCAATTTCAATTTACCTTTCCTAGATGGCCAAATTTGTTTCAGGATCTCACTGTCTGTATTTCAACAATATATTCAGAAATTTGTGTGGTTTGTTGCAGATAATATTTATAACAGCAGATGTTTTTCCCCACTTTTTCTTCATCAAATATTTAATGGCTACCTGATTTTAGGAATTGAAGGTCATACTTTCTGAGTCTTATTGTTATCCCAGAGGCAATCTGGGAAGACTCTGCTCTTTCAGATGCCTCAGTTTTCTCTTTCCTTCCCCTAGAATAAAAAATGGTTGCCCTAGATGAGCTACTGTAGGCCAACGTCTCAGCTTCTCCTACCTAAGTTATATGGGAATGTATGTGTATCATCTCCTATGGCCACCTTTATCCCAAAGCTCCACTTCTAAATTTTTTTAAATTTTATCTTTATTCCAATCTCTCATTTTCTAATTATTATCCACAGAAGTGAGTCACAGTTCATAGATAAAGGAAGTAAAATTCTTAAGGATAGAAGAATTATATACAATACTAAGTTTTGTATACTAAACTTTCTAGCAAAGTAACCATGTGATTTGGGAGGGGTTACTGAGCAAGAGAATTCTAACTGTTCCAAAATAACTAAGAGGAATGCTTTTTTCTGATTTAAGCAAAGGTAAAAATAAAGTTTATTAATTAGAATTTTACAACAGATATCCACATGGAGGTGGTTGTTTTTCTTCCTCCCCATTATCCCCCTCCAGTTCTCTCTGCAGAGAACCAGGAGTCACTGAACAGGCATAATAGGTGTATTTGTAACAGTTGGAGACATGCTTATGGGTAACCTGTACAATTTAGATACTGTTACTACTCTTACACCTTCTTCAATATGTACAAAGCTATTATCATATTCACCTCACCTGTTATCTTGCTTTCACTCGTGGCAGATATTTGTAAGCTACTTACTCTTTAGAAGACAGATGTTAATGTGCAACATTAGTCAGTCTTCAGTTAGCAAGGATTCTATCAAACATTGCAATAGCAGTAGTTAGGTAATTTCTGAGGCTAGATCCACCACGACTGAGGTCAGATCAGACAAATCTCTGAGGCTAGATCCACCACGACTGAGATTGGTCCAGACCAATCTCTGAGGCTAGATCCACCACGACTGAGACTGGTCCAGACCAATCTCTGAGGCTAGATCCACCACGACTGAGACTGGTCCAGACCAATCTCTGAGGCTAGATCCACCACGACTGAGATTGGTCCAGACAAATATCTGAGGCTAGATCCACCACAACTGAGACTGGTCCAGACAAATCTCTGAGGCTAGATCCACCACAACAGAGACTGGTCCAGACAAATCAGTGTCTTAAGATAAGGCCACAATGAACTCCTTTCTTTCTGTATGTATGTTAAAAAAGTAACCAGACTTTAACACTCTTCTCATTTTAAGTTGATAGAGAGAAAGCAAGTCAGAATTTCTGTTAGTAGTACTTAAATTTGCAAGCTCACAGAGTCATTCCCAGGTTGTGATTTTATCCTAATGATGCAAGGTGCTTACTAATGTTTAGCGTCACATATAATTTCTACGATTAGGATAAAAGATGGATAAATAGTGTGCAGTGGATGTCTTTTATCATTGAAAGGGCACTTTGATAACCTCCTTTGCTAGAACTTAGTCATAAGATCACAAATGCCATGGAGGTTGGGACATGTGGGCTTCATTCTGGACTGCCATTTGCCAAGCTAAAAACTGGAGTTTATTGCTAAAGAAGGGCGATATTGAGACTAGTAAGTAGAAATTTCTGCCAGAACTCATAATCTCTCATTCTTGATAATTTCCAACAGAGTGAAATAAACTATTCTGCAGCTACCACGTCTGCCACATTTTGACATAGTCAACATTCAGTTGGGCCTTGAATTGTGAATCTGGTTTGTAACAACTTTGCAGCAGCCATATTTTCACCACATTCTCAAACCAATGCCGAAACTTATTTCTGAATTGAGTTGAATTGAATTGAACAGGTAGCAATCATTGATGCTAAAACTTTGGTCAACATCTGAAATAATTTTTTTCATTAATTAATATTTTTTGTTCTAATTTCTTTCACGATTTACCATTTGTCCTTCAGAATCATATCTGCTATTAAATTATGTATTCCATAGCCTTGCAAAACATTTGTCTTCTCATCAATTTTATTTTTAATTATTTTAATGTTTCTCCTTTTAATAATGTGCTTTTCAACTAGTAAGTTAAATAACTCATTGATATTTCACTTATCAAATACAATATACTTCAAAACTAGGTACAAACAAAATGAGCATATTCCTAACTAATAAATCACTCTATGACCCTGTCTATTTTATTCATAAGATAACCATGTATGACCATTCACTCCATCTCTTAATCAATAGTTACCTTACTTTCTTTAAAGCATACCTTTGTTCAAGTGAAAAAAATTTTGTAACTTGAAATTTCCTAAGTAGATAAGTTTCTCTACTTAAAAAAATGAAAATGATTGTGTTTAATTGGGGATATTTTTTGCCTGCAGGTATTAGAAAAACCATCCAAGAAAAGATTAGGTAACAAAGCTATTTAGTTGTCTTACATAGCAAGAAGCTTGGAAGAGCAATTTGGGATGCAACTGCTTCTTGATGCCGTCAATGGCCCAGGATCTTCGTGTCTTTCTGATCTGTCATCCTTAGCACATCGATCTTTCTTACAAATCTTTTTGCCTAGCCTCATAGCGACAAAATGGTTGCTGCAGGTCAAATTAGCATGTGCAAGTACAAGGCAGGGAGAAGGAGGATAGTACAGAAGCAAGATTTATCCCTTTTAATAGAAAATATTTTTAAAAACCAATCTGTTTTGTCTCATTGACTAAAAATATGTAACATGGTTACTTCTTTTCATGTAGGCCGAGAAAACAAATATGAACATCCCTGCCTCTCTTTTGACAAAGGAGACTGAAAATGCAGCTGGCCCAGTTAATCAAAACAGTCTGCCACAGTAGAATTTAAAACAATTTTACAATTAATCGATCAGACAAAAAGACCCACAAAAGTACTTTGAATAGAATCCAATATTGTAAAAAAAATAACCAGTGTATCGCATCTTTACTTATTACCCTACTACTGATGATTTTGCAGTGACAGAAGCTTACATTGAGCCTTGTCTGGTCTATATGCATTACATGAAAGTACTCATTCATAAATTTTAAGTGTGCAGATACATGCAGGCAAAAATCGGGAATGGGGGAAGACCAGGGAAGAGCTACAAGCTTACCAAATGAGTAATGAAATTACCTCAGTCTTTTGTTTTGTTTTGTTTTTCGAGATGGAGTCTTGCTCTGTTGCCCAGACTGGAGTGAAGTGGCACAGTCTTGACTCACTGCAACCTCTGTCTCCCGAGTTCATGTGATTCTCCTGCCTCAGTCTCCCAAGTAGTTGGGATTACAGGTGTCACGCCTGGCTAATTTTTGTATTTGGAGTAGAAACGGGTTTTCACCGTGTTAGCCAGGATGGTCTCAATCTTCTGAGTTTGTGCTCCACCCCCCTCAGCCTCCCAAAGTGCTGAGATTACAGGCGTGAGCCACCGCGCCCAGCCTTACCTAAGGTTTAAATGTATGCAAAGATAGCTGAGGAAGCTTTAATATAAGGCTATCATGAACATTAGTTAATCTCATAGTTTATTTTAATATCTTGATTGTCAGGAATGCATTCCACCTTGATATAGAGCATATCTAAATGTGAATGTATTGAAAGTCGTAATAACCACCTATATTTTGGTGAGGATAAAGGACTACTTACTCAAGACCTATGCTTGGGCTTGGTGACTTTGTATCATGTTTGTCACAATGAATATCTTATTTTTATTGTTGCAATTTCTGGGTTTTTTTAAACGTTTATTTTAGAATCAGGGGCTACATGTGCAGCTGTGTTACCTGTGTATGTTGTGTGATGCTGCAATTTGGGGAACCAATGATCCTATCACTCAGGTACTGAGCACAGTATCAAACAGTTAATTTTCAACCCTTGTCCCTTTCCCCACCTCTCCCCTCTAGTAGTCCCCAGTATGTATTGTTTCCATCTTTGTGTCCATGATTACCTGATATTTGGCTCCTACTTATAAGTGAAAAACATGGAGTAGTTTGTTTTTCATTTCTGTATTAATTCACATAGTATAATGGCCTCCAGCTGCATCCATGTTGCTGCAAATAACATGATTTTGTTCTTTTTTTATGGCTGTGCAGTATTCCATGGTGTATATGTACCATATTTTCTTTAATCCACTGTTGATGGGCATATATGTTGATTTCGTGTCTGTCATCGTGAATAGTGCTGTGATGAACATGCAAGTGTATGCGTCTTTCTTGGTGGAACCATTTGTTTTCCTTTGTGTATGCACACAGTAATGGGATTGCTGAGTCAAATGATAGTTCTGTTTTAAGTTGAGAAACCTCCAAACTGCTTTCCACAGTGGCTGAACTAATTTTTATTCCCACTAACAGTGTATAAGCATTTCCTTTTCTACATAGCCTTGCCAACATCTGCTTCTGTTTTATGTTTTTTACTTTTTTTATAGTAGCCATTCTGACTGTTGTGAAATGGTATCACATTGTTTTGATTTGCATTTCTCTGATGAGTAGTCATGCTCTGTGTTTTCTGCATATTCTTGTATATTTGTTGGCTGCTTGTATGTCTTCTTTTGAAAAGTGTCTGTTCATGTCTTTTGCCCATTTTTAAATGGGGTTATTTGTAGTTTGCTTGTTCAGTTGTCAAATGTTGTATAGATTCTGGATATTGGATCATTGTCAAATGCAATTTGCAAATATTTTCTCCCATTCTGTAGGATGTCTGTTAACTCTGTTGATAGTATCTTTTGCTGTGCTGAAGCTCTTTCTCTTAATTAGGTCTCATGTGTCAATTTTTGGTTTTGTTGCAACTGCTTCTGAGGACTTAGTCATAAATTATTTCCTGTGGCCCATGCCCAGAATGGCGTTTCCTAGGTTTTCTTCTAGAATTCTTGTAGTTTGAGATCTTACATTTAAATCTTTAGTCCATCTTGAGTTAATTTTTGTATATAGTGAAAGGTAGGGGTCCAGTTTCATTCTTCTGCACATGGCTAACCAGCTATCCCAGCACCATTTATTGAATAGGGAGTCCTTTCCCCCATTGCTTTCTGTTGCAGACTTTGCTAATAATTAGGTGGCTGTAGGGTGTGACTTTATTTCTGGCTTCTCTTTTCTGTATGATGAATATTTTCATAATCATCATTATTGATGCTGGCTTTTTCAGGGCAAATTTTTCACTCCCCCAAGTCACTTTGATTTATATTTAGTGTCCTTAGAGGTCATTGTCACATGATTTTTCTTTATATTGAGATTTTTTTCACTTGCATTTGACATAAATCCCAAATTCAAAAGAACCAATAAAATATGTGTTTATATTAGAATAACAACATTCAACTACAAAAGCAGATTAAAAGAAACTTTCCATGAATGACATTTGAAGATTACTGTTACTTGCTAGATTCAATCAATTGCAAAATCAAAATTACTAGATTGCATGATGTAACTCTGGAATGATGCTTAGACCATGATGGAAAAATCCAGATGATGAATAGGAAAAAATTGCTATGGGGATGTGTGGTGCATTCATATGTTCCTCACTTGGCGATCATTTTCAGATAAACTCATTACTACTGCTCTTACTCAAATTTATCACTTGAGATTTAAAATAATCACCAATTATATGCGTACTTCTAAAATGCTAAGAGTTCTGTAGATGAAACTTCCTATATTATTTTATCAAACTGAATGTGAACTGAGTTGCACTGGACAGCTTCTTATAAAATTGATGACTTTCATCAACACTTGCAGGATTCAGGTAAAGTGGAGAATTCACTAGAGTTTTTAGTATTCACTAAGGTATTATATATCACATTAAACACTAAGGAAATAAAGTTTATAAACCTTTTTGCCTTGTTTGGTGGATTTAACTAATCAGTAAAAGCGTAACATCTAATATTTTTTTCTAATGAGATGAGTGATGATAATTATATACAAGAGTACTAGCATTCCTCTAAATAAAAATTACATTCTGTTTTTTATTGTTAGCCATCCTTATGCTCCATTCAAATTGGGAGACACCTGAATATATCTTCAAAGAACCCCAGGGGAAATAAGAATTATAACCTGAGTGGGAGGAATCCATAAATACAATAGACTCAGTTATGTTCAGCAGGTTATGCAATACCTAAAAGCAAATAATTACAGTTGACATTCAGAATATAAATAGAAGATGTTTATGTAGGTAGGTAGGAAGAGAGGAGGGAGGGAGAGAGGGGGCAAAGGAGGGAGGGACCAGGGAAGCAAGGAAGGAAGGAATGAAGGAAGGACGGAAGGAAGGACAGAAGGAAGGAAGGAAGGAAGGAAGGAAGGAAGGAAGGAAGGAAGGAAGGAAGGAAGGAAGGAAGGAAGGAAGGAAGGAAGGAAGGAAGGGAGGGAGGAAGAGAGGGAGGAAGGGAGGGAGGAAGGGAGGGAGGGAGGAAGGGAGGGAGGAAGGGAGGGAGGAAGGGAGGGAATAGTTCTTAAGTTGAGAACATCAAGTGATTGGAAGCCACATGGAGAGTAATAAAAGTCAGAGCATATATTAACATGCAGCATCAGGAAATGGTGGGAAAATTCACTGAAGGGAAGAGCTAATACTAAGGCTAGCAATAATCCTTCACTTTAGAAGGCTTACTAGAAGTGAACAATAAGAACAGTAAAGAAACACAGATTTGTGTGTCCAGAAAACTTTATATGCTAAACTACTCTCTAGGCAATATAATAAAGTTATATTTTGAAATTCTGTCTTTTTCTTTCTTTTCCACATATTAATATTTTCTCATTTGTTTCTGAGTAAAATAATATTTGGACAGTACAAACCTTAAGTGACCTGACACCTAGACCCAGGAAAAACAAGGAGAGCAAAGTACCCTAAGTTTTAAATATATTGTTGCCTATCTGCTATTTAGGGAATTGGGGAAAATATCGAGTAGAAAGTTACAAAGTAGGAAAGAAAAGAAAGGGAAAGGTAAATTAAATACAAATGTCCAAACAAAATGCTTAGCCCAATACCTGGCACAATAATAATAATAAACAAAAATTAAGAAATAGATAAAAGTAAGAATTGCTAGTGAGTCCAGTAATAAGCTCTCCTTGGATTCTGATAAGTCTGGAAAAGCAAAGTCCCTTAAGGAAGAACTCAGGAAATAAACATACACAATTTTGACTTTCCAGATGTATAAAAAATATTAAAAAGAACAATAGATCAAACTGATCTCAATAATAATGAGATAAAATTGGCATATAGTAAACTTTATCTATTTAGTGTTCAATTTTATACATTTTAACAGATATGTATACATAAGAAACCATCATCACAATAAAGAAACTGAGTATATCTATCAGTCCTCATAATATTCCCTCATTCCTAAGCTTTCTCATCTGCAGGCAAACTGATGAGTTTTCTGTCATGATAGATCAGTTTTGATCTTGCAGAATTTTTTATAAATGAAATTCTATGGTAGAAACTGTTTTCTGTTTGACTTTTTTCACTCAGCATAATTATTTTGAAATTCGTTCTTGTTGTTGCATGAATTTATTGCCTTTTAGTGGTACATAGAATTTCATTTTATGAATACATCACAAGTCATTTAGCCCTTCACCTATTGATGGATAATTTGGTTGTTCCCAGTTTGGCATTGTTATAAATAAAGCTAGTGTGAACATTCATGTACAAGTATTTGGACATAGGTTTTCATTTCTCATGGGCAAATATCTATGAGTGGAATGACGGCATCATATGGGTGATGTTTAACTTTCTAATAAAATATCAAACTGATTTACAAAGTGATTATTGTGTCATTTATATTCCCACCAGCAATGTAAGAGAATTTCAGTTGCAACATAGCCTAACCAACCCTCGGTCTTTTTAATGTTAGTCATTTTAATGTGTTTAGTGATAGCTCATTATGATTTAAATTTACATTTTCCTGAAAAGTAATGATGTTGAGAATCTTTGCATATACTTATTTGTCATCTATATATCCTATTTGGTAAAATGCCCATTCAAACTTTCACGTAAATTTTGGAGTTATTTGTATTCTCAATGAGTTGTAAGCATTCGCTCTCTATTCTAGGTATAAGTTTTACATCAGATAAATGTTTTTCAAATATTTTCTTCCAGGCTCTGGCTTATATTTTCATTCTCTTAATAGTGTCTTTCAAAAAACAAGACTTTTTGGTTGTGATACAGTGCAATTAATCCTCTTTTAATCAATTGTGCTTCTGTTGTCAGGTTTAAGAGATATTTGCTCAGGCCAGGCATGGTGGCTCATGCCTGTAATCCCAGTACTTTGGTAGGCTAAGGTGGGTGGAACACAAAGTCAGGAGATGGAGACCATCTTGGCTAACACGGTGAAACCCCACCTCAACTAAAAATACAAAAATCAGCCAGGCTTGGTGGCACGAACCTGTAGTCCCAGCTACTTGGGAAGCTGAGGCAGGAGAATCACTTGAACCTGGGAGACAGAGGTTGCAGTGACCCAAGATGGCGCCACTGCACTCTAGCCTGGGTGACAGAGAGAGCGAGACTCCCTTTCAAAAAAAAAAAAAAAAAGAAGAAGAAGAAAGAAAAAGAAAAAGAAATATTAACTTAATTCAAAGGCAAAATATTTTCTCCTATCTTCTAGAAGCTTTAGATTTTACATTCATACTTAATTTTTGTATAATGAATTAAGTATGGATTCAAGTTCATAATTTTGTATATCAATATTGCAATCCTTTTAGCACCATTTGTTGAAAAGACTCTACTCTCTTTCTGATTGCTTTTGCATCTTTGTCAAAAATGACCTCTTCTTTTTTTTTATTATTACTACACTTTAATTTCTAGGGTACATGTGCACAATGTGCAGGTTTGTTACGTATGTATACATGTGCCATGTTGGTGTGCTGTACCCATTAACTCGTCGTTTACATTAGGTATATCTCCTAATGCTATCACTCCCCCCTCCCCCCTCCCCCCTCCCCACAATAGGCCCTGGTATGTGATGTTCCCCTTCCTGCGTGCAAGTGATCTCATTGTTCAATTCCCACCTATGAGTGAGAGCATGTGGTGTTTGGTTTTCTGTTCTTGTGATAGTTTGCTGAGAATGATGGTTTCTAGCTGCATCCATGTCCCTACAAAGGACACGAACTCATCATTTTTTATGGCTGCATAGTATTCCATGGTGTATATGTGCCACATTTTCTTAATCCAATCTGTCACAGATGGACATTCGGGTTGATTCCAAGTCTTTGCTATTGTGAATAGTGCTGCAGTAAACATACGTGTGCATGTGAAAAAAATGACGTCTTCTTATGTGTGGTCTATTAATGAATTTTCTATGCTGTTTCCATTGATCCCTGTTTATTGCTGCATCACTATAACACTGTCTTGATTATGGTAGCTTTATGATAAGCTTGAAAATCAGAAAATATCGACCTTCCAACTTTGATTTCCTTTTTCAAAACTGTTTTGGATATTCTAGATCTTTTGCATTTCCATTTAAATTTTAAAATCAGTTTGTCAACTTCTACAAAAACAGTTGGTCAAATTTTGATTGGGATTATGTGGAATCAAGAGATCAATCTGGAGCAAATTGGAATCTTAACTGTATTTCATCTCCTGACCCGTAAATATGGGATGTATGTCCAATTATTTAGGTATTCTTTAATTTTTTCAGTCACGTTTTATAGTTTTCTGTGTTCAGGTCTCACACATACTTTTTAGATTTACTCTTATTTCATTTTTTAAATGCTATTATAAGAAGTAATTAAAAATGTCATTTTGGCCGGGCGTGGTGGCTCAAGCCTGTAATCCCAGCACTTTGGGAGGCCGAGACGGGTGGATCACGGGGTCAGGAGATTGAGACCATCCTGGCTAACATGGTGAAACCCCATCTCTACTAAAATATATAAAAACCTAGCCGGGCGAGATGGCGGGCGCCTGTAGTCCCAGCTACTCGGGAGGCTGAGGCAGGAGAATGGAGTAAACCCGGGAGGCGGAGCTTGCAGTGAGCTGAGATCCGGCCACTGCACTCCAGCCCAGGCGACAGAGCGAGACTCCGTCTCAAAAAAAAAAAAAAAAAAAAAAGTCATTTTATGATTTTAGTTATTAGAAGTATATAGAAGCACTGCTTTTTCTTGTAAGTTGATCTTGTGTCATACAATCTTGCTAAACTAACTTATAGTTCTATTAGCATTCTGGTTGATTTCTTCACATTTCTAAATAGACAATCATATGGTCTATGAATAAAGATGCTGTTATCTCTTCCTTTCTAATCTGGATTCCTTTTATTTTTTGTGTGATGACTTGAAATGTAGGTCAGAACTTTCCTTACAAAATTGAATAAAAGTGATCAGAGTGACTATCCAGGTCTTTTTGTTGATCTTAGGGAAAATGCATGTAATTTTTTACTATTAAGTATGATGTTAGATGTGAGTATGTTGAAAATGGCCTTTAACAGGTTAAGGAAGTTGCTCATCTTCATAATTTGCTGAGAGTTTTGAACAGAAGGAAATGTTCAATTTTACCAAATGTTTTTCCCACATCTATTCAGATGGTCATCTATGTTCTTTTTTTTTCTTAGTCTATATCTTTGATGAATTACATTGATTTATAGAGATTGTTGTCAAATGTTGAATCATTCCTAGAATAAAACCCATTTGGTCATGAGGCATTTATATTCTTATATGATGTTGAATCTGGTTTGCTAAAATTTTGTTTAGAATAGTCACACCTGTACTCATCAAGAATATTATTCTGTCCTTTTGTTTTTGAAATGTCTTTGTCAGGATAATGATGGCCTCATAGAATGAGGTCAGCATATTTCTTCCTTAATTTTTTTTGGAAATTATGTGAAATTAATATTATTTCTTCCTGAAGTTTTGGGTACTATTCACCTGTGAAGTCATCTGGGTCTGGAATTTTTTTGTGGCAAAATTTGTAAATATAATTTTAAACTTTTAATAGATGTATGGTTATTTATTTTTTTCTTGAGTGAGATTTGACAGTTTCATTCAAATAATTGTTCATTTTATCTATGTTGTGAATTTATTAGCATAAGGCTGGATGTGGTGGCTCACGCCTGTAATCCTAGCATTTTGGGAGGCCAAGGTGGGTGAATCACTTGAGGCCAGGAGGTTAAGACCAGTCTGGCCAACATAGTGCAACCCTGTCTCTACTGAAAATACAAAAATTAGCCAGGTGTGGCATATGCCTGTAGTACCAGCTACTTGGAAAGCTAAGGTTGGAGAATCGAACCCAGGAGGTGGAGGCTGCACTGAGCCAAGATTGCACCACTGCACTGCAGCCTGGGCGACAGAGCAAGATTCTGTCTCAAAAAAAAAATAATAATAATAATAATAATAATGGCATAAACTTGCTTAAAATATTCTCTTATTATTCTTTTAATTTCTGTGTAATCCTGTTATTAGCAATGTCGCCTCTCTAAACCCTGATAATAGTAATTTGTGTCTTCTTCTTATGATTAATCTGGCTACAGCTTTATCAATTTTACGTATCTTCTCAAAGAACTGGCTTTTGGTTTTTTTCACTATAGCTTCTCTTTTTTATTTTATTGCCTTTCACTTTGATCTTTATTTTTTCTTTGTTTACTTTGGGTTTCATTTGCTTTACTTTTCTCTAGCTTCTTAAGGCAGAGGAGAGACTACTGAGTTGAGACTTCTTTAATGTAGACATTTCTAGCTGTAAATTTCCCTCTAATATTGCTTTAGAGGAATAATACAAACTTTGATGCTGTTTACATTTTCATTTCATATAAAATACTCTCTAGTTCCCACTTGATTTTTCTTCAAGGATTATTTAAAAGCATATTTAGTGGGCCCTTTTAATGAATTGTCTTTTTAAGACACTTAAATTTTAAAAAGTAAAGTTTTTAATATTTACTTATATAGTCATCATTTTTATTCTTCATTTGTGTATTTCCATTACATATTGCTTTTTCCTAATATAAATTCTTTGACATTTATCACATTATAGATCTGCTACTGATAAATTAATTCTGCCTTTTGATGTCTGAAGATATATTTATTTTGCATTTATTTTTGAAATATATAAAAGAATGAAAAGGAATGAACAAAGCCTCCAAGAAATATGGGACTATATGAAAAGACCAAACCTACATTTGATTGGTGTACCTGAAAATGATGGGGAGAATGGAACCAAGTTGGAAAGCACTCTTCAGGATATTATCCAGGAGAACTTCCCCACCCTAACAAGACAGGCCAACATTCACATTCAGGAAATAAAGAGAACACCACAAATATTCTTCTTGAGACGAACAACCCCAAGACACTTAATCATCAGATTCACCAAGGTTGAAATGAAGGAAAAAAAATGTTAAGGGCAGCCAGAGAGAAAGATCTGGTTACCCACAAAGGGTAGCCCATCAGACTAACAGCAGATCTTTCTGCAGAAACCCTACAAGCCAGAAGAGAGTAGGGGGCAGGAGGCAATATTTAACATACTTAAAGAAAAGAAAAAAAATTTCATATCCAGCCAAACTAAGCTTCACAAGCAAAGGAGAAATAAAATTCTTTACAGACAAGCAAATGCTGAGAGATTTTCTCACCACCAGGCCTGCCTTACAAGAGCTCCTGAAAGAAGCAGTAAATATGGAAAGGAAAAACTGGTACCAGCCACTGCAAAAATATACCAAATTGTAAAGATCGTCAACACTGTAAAGAAACTGCATCAACTAACAGGCAAAATAACCAGCTAGCATCATAATGACAGGATCAAATTCACACATAACAATATTAACCTTAAATGTAAATGGGCTAAATGCCCCAGTTAAAAGACACAGACTGGAAAATTGGATAAAGAGTCCAGATCTATCAGTGGGCTGTATTCGGGAGACGCATCTCATATGCAAAGACACACATAGGCTCCAAATAAAAGGATGGAGGAATATTTACCAAACAAATGGAAAGCAAAAAAAAAAAAAAAAAAAAAAAAAAAAATCAGGGGTTACAATCCTAGTCTCTGATAAAACAGACTTTAAAATCAACGAAGGTCTAAAAAGATAAAGAAGGGCATTACATAATGGCTAAAAGGGATCCATGCAACAAGAAGAGCTAACTATCCCAAATATATATGCACCCAATACAGCAGAACTCAGATTCATAAAGGAAGTTCTTAGAGATCTAAAAAGAGACTTAGACTCCCACATAATAATAGTGAGAGACTATAACACCCCACTCTCAATATTAGACAGATCAATAAGACAGAAAATTAGCAAAGATATTCAGAACTTGAACTCAGCTCTGGACCGAGTGGACCTAATAGACATCTACAGAAATCTCCACCTGAAATCAACAGAATATACATTCTTCTCAGCACCGCATTGCACTTATTCTTTTTTTTAATTATTATTCTTTTCTTCTATTATTATTATACTTTAAGTTCTAGGGTACATGTGCATAACGTGCAGGTTTGTTACATATGTATACTTGTGCCATGTTGGTGTGCTGCACCTATCAACTCATCAGCACCCATCAACTCATCATTTATATCAGGTATAACTCCCAATGCAATCCCTCCCCACTCCCTCATCCTCATAATAGGCCCCAGTGTGTGATATTCCCCTTCCCAAGTCCAAGTGATCTCATTGTTCCGTTCCCACCTATGAGTGAGAACATGCAGTGTTTGGTTTTCTGTTCTTGCCATAGTTTGCTGAGAATGATGGTTTCCAGCTGCATCCATGTCCCTACAAAGGACACAAACTCATCCTTTTTTATGGCTGCATAGTATTCCATGGTGTATATGTGCCACATTTTCTTTCTTTTTTTTTTTTTTTTTTTTTTTGAGACGGAGTCTTGCTCTGTCACCCAGGCTGGAGTGCTGTGGCCGGATCTCAGCTCACTGCAAGCTCCGCCTCCCGGGTTCACGCCATTCTCCTGCCTCAGCCTCCCGGGTAGCTGGGACTACAGGCGCCGCCACCTCACCCGGATAGTTCTTTGTAGTTTTTAGTAGAGACGGGGTTTCACCGTGTTAGCCAGGATGGTCTCGATCTCCTGACCTCGTGATCCTCCCGTCTCGGCCTCCCAAAGTGCTGGGATTACAGGCTTGAGCCACCGCGCCCGGCCTGTGCCACATTTTCTTAATCCAGTCTGTCACTGATGGACATTTGGGTTGATTCCAAGTCTTTGCTATTGAGAATAGTGCCGCAATGAACATATGTGTGCATGTGTCTTTATAGCAGCATGATTTATAATCCTTTGGGTATATACCCAGTAATGGGATGGCTGGGTCATATAGTACTTCTAGCTCTAGATCCTTGAGGAATCGCCATACTGTTTTCCATAATGGTTGAACTAGTTTACAATCCCACCAACAGTGTAAAAGTGTCCCTATTTCTCCACATCCTCTCCAGCACCTGTTGTTTCCTGACTTTTTAATGATTGCCATTCTACCTGGTGTGAGATGGTATCTCATTGTGGTTTTGATTTGCATTTCTCTGATGGCCAGTGATGACGAGCATTTTTTCATGTGTCTGTTGGCTGTATGCATGTCTTCTTTTGAGAAATGTCTGTTCATATCCCTTGCCCACTTTTTGATGGAGTTGTTTGTTTTTCTCTTGTAAATTTGTTTGAGTTCTTTGTAGGTTCTGGATATTAGCCCTTTGTCAGATGGGTAGATTGTAAAAATTTTCTCCCATTCTGTAGGTTGCCTGTTCACTCTGATGGTAGTTTCTTTTGCTGTGCAGAAGTTCTTTGGTTGAATTAAATCCCATTTGTCAATTTTGGCTTTTGTTGCCATTGCTTTTGGTGTTTTAGACATGAAGTCCTTGCCCATGCCTATGTCCTGAATGGTATTACCTAGGTTTTCTTCTAGGGATTTTATGGTATTAGGTCTAACATTTAAGTCTCTAGTCCATCTTGAATTAATTTTCATATAAGGAGTAAGGAAAGGATCCAGTTTCAGCTTTCTACTTATGGCTAGCCAATTTTCCCAGCACCATTTATTAAATACGGAATCCTTTCCCCATTTCTTGTTTTTCTCAGGTTTGTCAAAGATCAGATGGCTGTAGATGTGTGGTATTATTTCTGAGGACTCTGTTCTGTTCCATTGGTCTATGTCTCTGTTTTGGTACCAGTACCATGCTGTTTTGGTTACTGTAGCCTTGTAGTATAGTTTGAAGTCAGGTAGCATGATGCCTCCAGCTTTGTTCTTTTGGCTTAGGATTGTCTTGGCAATGCGAGCTCTTTTTTGGTTCCATATGAACTTTAAAGTGGTTTTTTCCAATTCTGTGAAGAAAGTCACTGGTAACTTGATGGGAATGGCATTGAATCTATAAATTACTTTGGGCAGTATGGCCATTTTCACAATATTGATGCTTCCTATCCATCAGCATGGAATAAGCATGTGGATAAGCTTTTTGATGTGCTGCTGGATTCGGTTTGCCAGTATTTTATTGAGGATTTTTGCATCGATGTTCATCAGGGATATTGGTCTAAAGTTCTCTTTTTTTGTTGTGTCTCTGCCAGGCTTTGGTATCAGGATGATGTTGGCCTCATAAAATGAGTTAGGGAGGATTTCCTCTTTTTCTATTGATTGGAATAGTTTCAGAAGGAATGGTACCAGCTCCTCCTTGTACCTCTGGTAGAATTAAGCTGTGAATCCAACTGGTCCTGGACTTTTTTTGGTGGGTAGGCTATTAATTATTGCCTCAATTTCAGAGCCTGCTATTGGTCTATTCAGGGATTCAACTTCTTCCTGGTTTAGTCTTGGGAGAGTGTAAGTGTCCAGGAAACTATCCATTTCTTCTAGATTTTCTACTTTATTTGCATGGAGGTGTTTATCATATTCTCTGATGGTAGTTTATATTTCTGTGAGGTTGGTGGTGATATCCCCTTTATCACTTTTTATTGCATCTATTTGATTCTTCTCTCTTTTCTTCTTTATTAGTCTTGCTAGCGGTCTATCAATTTTGTTGATCTTTTCAAAAAACCAACTCCTGCATTCATTGATTTTTTTTGGAGGGTTTTTTGTGTCTCTATCTCCTTCAGTTCTGCTCTGATCTTAGTTATTTCTTGCCTTCTGCTAGCTTTTGAATGTATTTGCTCTTGCTTCTCTAGTTCTTTTAATTATGATGTTAGAGTGTCAATTTTAGATCTTTCCAGCTTTCTCTTGTGGGCATTTAGTGCTATAAATTTCCCTCTACACACTACTTTAAATGTGTCCCAGAGATTCTGGTATGTTGTATCTTTGTTCTCATTGGTTTCAAAGAACATCTTTATTTCTGCCTTCATTTCGTTATGTACCCAGTAGTCATTCAGGAGCAGGTTGTTCAGTTTCCATGTAGTCGAGCAGTTTTGATTGAGTTTCTTAGTCCTGAGTTCTAGTTTGATTGCACTGTGGTCTGAGAGACAGTTTGTTATAATTTCTGTTCTTGTACATTTGCTGAGGAGTGCTTTACTTCCTACTAGGTGGTCAATTTTGGAATAAGTGTGATGTGATGCTGAGAAGAATATATATTCTGTTGATTTTGGGTGGAGAGTTCTGTAGATGTCTACTAGGTCCGCTTGGTGCAGAGATGAGTTTAATTCCTGGATATCCTTGTTAATATTCTGTCTTGTTGATCTCTCTAATGTTGACAGTGGGGTGTTGAAGTCTCCCATTATTATTGTATGGGAGTCTAAGTCTCTTTGTAAGTCTCTAAGGACTTGCTTTATGAATCTGGGTGCTCCTGTATTGGGTGCGTATATATTTAGGAGAGTTAGGTCTTTCTGTTGAATTGATCCCTTTACCATTATGTAATGGCCTTCTTTGTCTCTTTTGATCTTTGATGGTTTAAAGTCTGTTTTATCAGAGACTAGGATTGCAACCCCTGCTTTTTTGTGTTCTCCATTTGCTTGGTAGATCTTCCTCCATCCCTTTATTTTGAGCCTATGTGTGTCTCTGCATGTGAGATGGGTCTCCTGAATACAGCAAACTGATGGGTGTTGATTCTTTATCCAGTTTGCCAGTCTGTGTCATTTAATTGGACCATTTAGTCTATTTACATTTAAGGTTAATATTGTTATGTGTGAACTTGATCCTATCATTATGATATTAACTGGTTATTTTGCTCGTTAGTTGATGCAGTTTCTTCCTAGCCTCGATGGTCTTTACATTTTGGCATGTTTTTGCAAGGGCTGGTACCGGTTGTTCCTTTCCATGTTTAGTGCTTCCTTCAGGGTCTCTTGTAAGGCAGGCCTGGTGGTGACAAAATCTCTAAGCATTTGCTTATCTGTAAAGGATTTTATTTCTCCTTCACTTATGAAACTTAGTTTGGCTGGATATGAAATTCTGGGTTTAAAATTCTTTTCTTTAAGAATGTTGAATATTGGCCCCCACTCTCTTCTGGCTTGTAGAGTTTCTGCCGAGAGATCTGCTGTTAGTCTGATGGGCTTCCCTTTGTGGGTAACCCGATCTTTCTCTCTGGCTGCCCTTAACATGTTTTCCTTCATTTCAACTTTGGTGAATCTGACAATTATGTGTCTTGGAGTTGCTCTTCTCGAGGAGTATCTTTGTAGTGTTCTCTGTATTTCCTGAATTTGAATGTTGGCCTGCCTTACTAGGTTGGGGAAGTTCTCCTGGATGATATCCTGAAGAGTGTTTTCCAACTTGATTCCATTTTCCCCCTCACTTTCAGGCACCCCAATCAGACGTAGATTTGGTCTTTTCATATAATCCCATACTTCTTGAAGGCTTTGTTCATTTCTTTTTCTTCTTTTTTCTTTAGACTTCTCTTCTCACTTCATTTCATTCATCTGATCCTCAATCGCTGATACTCTTTCTTCCAGTTGATCGAGTCGGTTACTGAAGCTTGTGCATTTGTCACGTATTTCTTGTGTCATGATTTTTATCTCTGTCAGTTCGTTTATAGCCTTCTCTGCATTGATTATTCTAGTTATCCATTCTTCCATTCTTTTTTCAAGATTTTTAGTTTCTTTGTGCTGGGTACGTAATTTCTTCTTTAGCTCTAAGAAGTTTGATGGACTGAAGCCTTCTTCTCTCAACTCGTCAAAGTCATTCTCCATCCAGCTTTGATCCGTTGCTGGTGATGAGCTGCATTCCTTTGGAGGGGGAGATGCGCTCTTATTTTTTGAATTTCCAGCTTTTCTGCCCTGCTTTTTCCCCATCTTTGTGGTTTTATCTACCTTTGGTCTTTGATGATGGTTATGTACTGTTGGGGTTTGGTGTGGGTGTCCTTCCTGTTTCTTAGTTTTCCTTCTAACCATCAGGACCCTCAGCTGTAGGTCTGTTGAAGATTGCTTGAGGTCCACTCCAGACCCTGTTTGCCTGGGTATCAGCAGCAGAGGCTGCAGAAGATAGAATATTGCTGAACAGCGAGTGTACCTGTCTGATTCTTGCTTTGGGAGCTTCGTCTCAGGGGTGTACACTGCTGTGTGAGGTGTGGGGTGTCAGTCTGCCCCTAGTGGGGGATGTCTCCCAGTTAGGCTACTCAGGGGTCAGGGACCCACTTGAGCAGGCAGTCTGTCTGTTCTCAGATCTCAACCTCCCTGTTGGGAGATCCACTGCTCTCTTCAAAACTGTTAGACAGGGTTGTTTGTGTCTGCAGAGGTTTCTGCTGCTTTTTTTGTTTGTTTGTTTGTTTGTTTGTTTAGCTGTGCCCTGTCCCCAGAGGTGGAGTCTACAGAGAGAGGCAGGCTTCCTTGAGCTGCTGTGGGCTCCACCCAGTTCGAGCTTCCCAGCGGCTTTGTTTACCTACTTAAGCCTCAGCAATGGTGGGTGCCCCTCCCCTAGCCTCGCTGCTGCCTTGCCCTTAGATCGCAGACTGCTGTGCTAGCAATGAGGGAGACTCCGTGGGCGTGGGACCCTTCCGGTCACGTGTGGGATATAATCTCCTCGTGTGCCATTTGCTAAGACCCTGGTAAAGCGCAGTATTGGAGTGGGAGTTACCCGATTTTCCAGGTGTTGTGTGTCTCAGTTCCCCTGGCTAGGTAAAGTGATTCCCTTCCCCCTTGCACTTCCCAGGTGAGGCGATGCCTCGCCCCGCTTCAGCTCTCGCTGGTCGGGCTGCAGCAGCTGACCAGCACCTATTGTCCGGCACTCCCTAGTGAGATGAACCCGGTACCCCAGTTGAAAATGCAGAAATCACCCATCTTCTGTGTCACTCGCGCTGGGAGCTGGAGAGTGGAGCTGTTCCTATTCAGCCATCGCATTGCACTTATTCTAAATTTGACCACATAATAGGAAGTAAAACACTCCTCAGCAAATGCAAAAGAATGGAAATCATAAAAAACAGTCTCTCAAAGCACAATATAATCAAATTAGAACTTAGGATTGAAAAAACACTCAAAACCACACAACTACATGGAAACTTAACAACCAGCTCCTGAATGACTAGTAGGTAAATAATAAAATTAAGGTAGAAATAAATAAGTTCTTTGAAACCAATGAGAAAAAAGACACAATATAACAGAGTCTCTGGGACACAGCTAAAGCAGTGTTTAGGGGAAAATTTATAGCACTAAGTGCCCACAGGAGAAAGTGGGAAAGATCTAAAATCGACACCCTAACATCACAATTAAAAGAACTAGAGAAGCTAGAGCAAACAAATTCAAAAGTTAGCAGAAGACAAGAAATAGATCAGAGCAGAACTGAAGGAGATAGAGACATGAAAAATCCTTCAAAAAAATCAGTGAATCCAGGGGCTGTGTTTTTGGAAAAGATTAACAAAATAGACTGCTAGCCAGACTAATAAAGAAGAAAAAAGAGAAGAATCAAATAGACGCAATAAAAAATGATAAAGGGTATATCACCACTGACCCCACAGAAATACAAATTACCATCAGAGAATACTATAAACACCTCTATGCAAATAAACTAGAAAATCTAGAAGAAAATGAAAAATTCCTGGACACATACACCCTCCCAAGACTAAACAAGGAAGAAGTTGAATCCCTGAATAGACCAATAACAAGTTCTGAAATTGAGGCAGTAATTAGTAGCCTACCAACCAAAAAAAGCCCAAGACCAGACAGATTCACAGCCGAATTCTACCAGAGGTACAAAGAGGAGCTGGTACCATACTTTCTGAAACTCTTCCAAACAATAGAAAAAGAGGGACTCCTCCCTAATTCATTTTATGAGGCCAGCATCATCCAGATACCAAAACCTGGCAGAAACATACAAGAAAAGAAAATTTCAGGCCAATATCTCTGATGAACATCAATGCGAAAATCCTCAATAAAATACTGGCAAACTGAATCCAGTAACACATTGAAAAGCTTATTCAACACGATCAAGTTGGCTTCATCCCTGGCATGCAAGGCTGGTTCAACATATGCAAATCAATAAAGGTAGTCCATCACAGAAACAGAACAAATGACAAAAGCCACATGATTATCTCAATAGATGCAGAAAAGGCCTTCAATAAAATTCAACAACCATTCATGCTAAAAACTCTCAATAAACTGGGTATTGATGGAATAGATCTCAAAATAATAAGAGCTATTTATGACAATCCCACAGCCAATATCATACCGAATGGGCAAAAAGTGGAAGCATTCCCTTTGAAAACTGGCACAAGACAAGGATTCCCTCTCTCACCACTTCTATTCAATATAGTATTGGAAATTCTGGCCAGGGCAATCAGGCAAGAAAAAGAAATAAAGAGTATTCAAATAGGAATAGAGGAAGTCAAACTGTCCCTGTTTACAGATAACATGATTGTATATTTAGAAAACCCCATCATCTCAGCCCCAAATCTCCTTAAGCTGATAAGCAACTTCAGCAAAGTCTCAGGATACAAAATCAATGTGCAGAAATCACAAGCATTCCTATACAGCAATAATAGACAAACAGAGAGCCAAATCATGAGTGAACTCCCATTCACAAGTGCTACAAAGAGAATAAAATACCTAGGAAGAAAACTTACAAGGGATGTGAAGAACCTCTTTAAGGAGGAACTACAAACCACTGCTCAAGGAAATTCAGAGAGGACACCAACAAATGGATAAACATCCCATGCTCATGGAGAGGAAGAATCAATATCATAAGAAGGGCTATACTACCCAAGGTAATTTATAGATTCAATGCTATCCACATCAAGCTACCATTGACTTTCTTCAAAGAATTAGAAAAAAACTACTTTAAATTTCATATGGAACCAAAAAAGAGCCCATATAGCCAAGATAATCCTGAGCAAAAAGAACAAAACTGGAGGCATCACGCTACCTGACGTCAAACTATACTACAAGACTACAGTAACCAACACAGCATGGTACTGGTTAAAAACAAAAAAACAAACAAACAAAAAAAACCGATATATAGACCAATGGAACAGAACACCAGCCTCAGAAATAACACCACACATCTACAACCATCTGATCTTTGACAAACTTGACAAATAACACCACACACCTACAACCATCTGATCTTTGACAAACTTGACAAAAACAAGCAATGGGGAAAGGATTCCCTATTTAATGAATGGTGTTGGGAAGACTGGCTAGCCGTATGCAGAAAACTGAAACTCGTCCCCTTCCTCACACCTTATACAAAAATTAACTGAAGATGGATTAAAGACTTAAACGTGAGACCTAAAACCATAAAAACCCTAGAAGAAAACCTAGGCAATATTATTTAGGACATAGGCATGGGCAAAGACTTCATGACAAAAATACCAAAAGCAATGGCAACAAAAGCCAAAATTGACAAATGGGATCTAATTAAACTAAAGAGCTTCTACACAACAAAAGAAACTATCATCAGAATGAACAGGCAACCTACAGAATGGGAGAAAGTTTTCACAATCTATTCATCTGACAAAGGGCTAATATCTGGAATCTACAAGGAACTTAAACAAATTTTCAAGAAAAAAACAAACAACCCCATCAAAAAGTAGGTGAAGGATATGAACAGACATTTTTTGAAAGAAGACATTTATGAGGGCAACAAATATATGGAAAAAAAAAAAAACTCATCATCATTGGTCATTAGAGAAATGCAAATCAAAACCACAATGAGATACGACCTCACACCAGTTAGAATGGCGATCATTAAAAAGTCAGAAAACAATAGATGCTGGAGGGGATTTGGAGGAATAGAAATGCTTTTACACTGTTGGTGGGAGTGTAAATTAGTTAAACCATTGTGGGAGACAGCGTGGCAATTCCTAAAGGATCTAGAAGCAGAAATACTATTTGACCTAGCAATCCCATTACTGGGTATATAACCAAAGGATGATAAATTATTCTGCTATAAAAACACATGCACATGTATGTTTATTGCAGCACCATTCACAATAGCAAAGACTTGGAACCAACCCAAATACCCATCGATGACAGACAAATGCCCATCAATGATACACAACTAAAGAAAATGTGGCATATATACACCATGGAATACTATGCAGCCATAAAAAAGAATGAGTTCATGTCCTTTGCAGGGACATGGATGAAGCTGGAAATCATCATTCTCAGCAAACTAACACAGGAACAGAAAAGCAAACACTGATTGTTCTCACTCATAAGTGGGAGTTGAACAATGAGTACACATGGACACAGGGAGGGAAATATCACACACTGGGGCCTGTCAGTGGGTGGGGGCCTAGAAGAGGGATAGCATTAGGAGAAATACCTAATGTAGGTGACAGGGTGATGGGTGCAGCAAACCACTATAGCACGTGTATATATATGTAACAAACCTGCACGTTCTGCACATGTATCTCAGAACTTAAAGCATAATTTAAAAAATTCAAAACAAAACAAAAAAAGAAACTTTCCTCATCCACTCGCCTGCTGATGGGTACCAAGCACCAAAGCAAACCATCCTTCCAAGTCAGGATCTCAGTTCTTCATAGGGAAAATGCAAGGGCTTCCCATCCCTCCTAAAAGTTCAAAGGCTTTGTAACATGGTGACAGTGGATCAACCATTTTCCAGTCCAAGTATGTGCTGTTCTCTCATAGATGCAGCTTAGCTTCCATGGTGAAAATCACTCTTTTTTTAAAAATTATTTATCAGTTCAACTATCACATTTACATGGTAATTACCATCTTAAACATAAGTAATTTTTGTTGTAGGAAGTGATACATTTTGAGAATTTTTAACTTTGATGGGTATAACTGTAAAAGCTTTCCCTTTATGACATGTGGACATTTAAAAGTTCACAGCTGCTAGTGGAGGCAGTGAATGCCAGAGTGATGGGAGGTAAGGATCCTTTGGCTACTCTTCATCAAGGAAGCAAAATAGCAAGTATGAGTTAAAAGGAGACAAATTATAGTACTTGTTTAGCTTGGTTCCGAACCTAACTTCTCAGTGAAACAGATTTCTTTTATTCTGAGATGTATAAATTTGTGGGTTTTTTCTTTAACTTTTATTTTAAGTGCAGGAGTACATGTGCAGGATGTGCAGGTTTGTTACATAGGTAAACATGTGTCATGGTGGTTTGCTGTGCAGATCAAATCATCAGCTAGGTATTAAGCCCAACATCCATTGGTTGTTCTTCCTGATGTTTTTTCTCCTCCTACCCACCATGACAGGCCCCACTGTGTGTTGTTCTCCACAATGTGTCCATGTGTTCTCATTATTCAGCTCCCACTTATAAGTAAGAACATGTGTTGTTCGGTTTCCTGTTCCTGCGTTAGTTTGCTGAGGATAACAGCTTCCAACTCCATCCATGTCCCTGCAAAGGACATGATCTTTTTCCCTTTTATGGCTGCATAGTATTCCATGGTGTATATGTACCACATTGTCTTTATCCAGTCTACCATCGATGGGCATGTAGGTTGATTCCATGTCTTTGCTATTGTAAACAGTGCTGCAATGAACATATACATGCATGTATTTTTATAATAGAATGATTTTTACTCATGTTGTTTTTTGTGTGTGTTTTTTTTTTTTTTTTTTTTTTTTTGAGACAGAGTCTCACTCTGCCACCCAGGCTAGAGTGCAGTGGCACAATCTTGGCTCACTACAACCTCTGCCTGCAGGGTTCAAGCAATTCCCCATGCCTCCACCTCCTGAGTAGCAGGGATTACAGGTATGCACCACCACTTGTAATTTTTTGTATTTTTTGTAGTTTTATTAGAGACAGGGTTTTGCTGTGTTGGCCAGCCTGGTCTCAAACTCCTGGCCTCAAGTGATCCACCCACCTTGGCCTCCCAAAATGCTGGTATTACAGGCGTGAGCCACCACACCTCACCAAGAGATTTATATTCCTTTGGGTATATATACCCAGTAATAAGATTGCTGGGTCAAATGGTGACACTGCCTCTAGGTCTCTGAGGAATCGCCACACAGTCTTCCACAATCGTTGAACTAATTTACACTCCCACCAACAGTGTAAAAGTGTTTATTTTTCTCCACAACCTCATGAGCATCTGTTGTTTTTTGACTTTTTAATAATAACCATTCTGACCGGTATCTCATCGTGGTCTTGATTTGCATTTCTCTAATGATCAATGGTGTTGAGTTTGTTTTTTGTTTGTTTTTTTTTTTTCATATTTGTTGGCCACATGTATGTCTTGTTTCAAGAAGTGTCTGCTCAGGTCCTCTGCCCAATTTTTAATGTTTTTTGTTTGTTTGTTTGTTTGTTTTTTGCTTTTTTCTTGTAAATTTGACGGAAACTGATTTTAAAGACTTGTCTCAGTGACCTAAGTTGAAAATATTCACCTTTTTTTTTCCCCCGAATGCCAAAATATCATCTTGCAGCTCTTTAACGAGTATGCATTGGTCACATTCAATAACCTGTTCAGAATAGCAAGCACAATCTGTTTCTCTCCTTTTCTCTAATTAGTCAGGAGCCTTGCTTCAAAGGCATTAAGTCCCATCTCCTCTGTTGCTCAAAAAGGTTGCCTAATGGTAAAGAATTTTAATCTTTTCTATTTAAGGAATTTGTGGTTTTAAGTTTAGCCTGCTGGCCTCTTTATTTATCATTGCTGAACTCAGCTCTTCTGATTGCTAGGAAGGTTTTCTAATGTTTCATTTCCCCATCTTTCTTAAAAATAACAACATTGCTCTATAAAGCAGCTAATGTTCTCACTGAGCAAATGGAAAGAATCCCACATCACTCCAAAACACATTCTTCCCAATAGAAAGTGTATAAATGGACTCTAAGCAATGTTACACTTTTTCCCTATGAGTGATTTTCTTTAAATATATTCTACCACTTTCATATAGCCACCTGCCATTTTTGCTTTATTGCAGCCAGAAGGTTTAAAGGCACTGCCTTTAAATATCTTGAAAGTTTTCCATTGATAAGAAAAGGTAGTAAAAGCACTTTTAAGTGAACAGTAACACACACATCACAAATCAGGCATTTTGATACCATCTAGGTTCACACCATGTGGTATAAGGAACTCCAATGATTGTGATTTAGCTGGACTTCTAAGCTTTATAGAAGCTATGTGGGGAAAATTCAGGGTTGTTGAAATTATTGAAGAGATCATGGGTTGTGTTATATGTGCATGTGTGTATGTGGAATGTATGTGTGCACATGGTGAGAAGTATGGATAATTTAAATACAAAATAGCCAAACATAGCTTAGTAGTAGTACTATAGAGAAGAAATAAACCAGAAAAAAATGCAAATATTTGTTAGTTATGTATTTCTCCTTTCATAAGGATTACATGTAAACTATTTATTTACAGTATATTATTGAAATGCATTATTGCATCTTTCCAAGGCAGGGCATGTTATGGTCTCCATTCTATTTAAATTAGCCTAAAAGTCCACAGAAATAGATACCAATAAGAATTGAATGTAAGCATAGACCAGCAGCAAAGATTACTGTCTGAAGATCGAACAAGAGAGAGCTGGGTTTGAAATCAAAGACCTGCCATTGATCGAGTCTTTATTGGTCTAGGACAAAGGTTTATAAACATGCTCTCATTTATCCTTTGGGTCTGAATGCAGCATGAGCTAAAATAAAATGACGCCAGATTTGGAGGGCAGAAGAAAGGACCAACCGTGTCTTGGCAGGTCTTTGATTTCAAACCCAGCTCTCTCCTGTTCGATCTGCAGACAGTAATCTAACCGTGTCTATCCCGAGAGTTAACCATGCACCTGGCCTCTCCTGCTCTGCTTTATTCTCCAAAAGGAAGAAATGAGAGTCCAGCAATTCTGACCATGTGAATTTGAAGAATTTAGGGTAAACTTTTATCTGGTTTTCATAGCCCTCAACATTATAGATGTACTTTCAAGAAATACCTTAAAATAGGAAAAGAGGTTGAGATGTACACGTGGATTTAGTAGCACTGAATGCAAATGACTTCAAATGTAAGGCAAGTTGTTTTTCTTTCTCAGATTATTTCTGTTCTCTTCACAGTAGTGTATGTGAGTAGGTGCGAGTTTGAATGCATGTGGGGAAGAAAAGAAAAATTCATTTAAAAATTATATAATATATGCTAAAGGATGGTGTGACAAGATGTGTATTATGCAGGGTGTTAAATGAGCCCAACTTGGGATGACATGCTATGGCTCCAAAATAATAAACATTTTCCTGTTGATTTTGATGAAAATGTTTTCTGGATGATTATGCACTCTCTGGCCGTTATATCTTCCTATGATCAAGATTATGTTGATCAAGGTGATGATGCAGAGAAGGTGCGTTCTTTATTAAAGAATACAATTTAGGGGAAAACTAAAATTCTTGAAACAGAGCAGTCATATACATATCAAGTGTATTGCTCTTCCTTGTACTCAACGGGCTAGTGGGAAAAATAATGTCGTAAGTAGTCAAAGCACACTAATATGGAAAGATTGAGATATATTTTATCTATGGAGAAGGAACATTAATCTTTATCTAAAAAATGTTGTGTTGGCAAGTTTATATTTTTCCCTAGAATATTTAGAGGAAAAATAGAAGTACGAACCACTTTCTTTAAACACAGCCATAGGCCAGCTCTGCAAATGAGCAACTCTAATGTGAAAACACTTTCAAAGTTCTAAATGAGTTGTCCCTGCGGTAATAAAGAGGGGACATTTTACAGTATGACAGTGTGTAAGACAGCATTGTCAGCTGTAGTTTATTTAAAGCACGAGGCCTGTAACAGGAAAATAATGACTTTAATAAAATTTACTATTGACTTTGTAGGCTAAAATCTTTCTGTCATCAGGAATACAGAGAAACAACCTGTCTGAAAACCCTTCAGTTAAATATATTCCTTTAATATTTCAAAGCAACTTGATTTTTTTTATTATACATGCCACTTCAAAAGATACTGTAGTAGAGTGGAAATTAGTATTTTTAATAGAATGTTGGTATTGCTTACATAAGGAAAAAATCGGTAATGACCTATGACACCATCAAATGAAAGCAACATTTGAGGAGACTGCAAAAGCAGTTAATGCAATTCCTTGAAATACTGTATGAAGCTGTGTCACAAATGAATGATTTGTAAATTACCCAATGTCCTTCTCATCTGAAGGATATCTTTTAATCATGCAGTATCATTTCTCAGTAAGAACGCCAAAGAGCTTGCTGGATATACATGAAAATCTACAGCATGTTAACGAGGTTGGGGTCATTTCTGAAAATTGGGGGAAGTGGGAAAACATATGGCCTGATTTTACTCTCCAGCCAATTTGATTAAATGCGGTATAGATTGCTTGTGGTGTGTAGGAGAGGTCACGTCCATTATATGAAAAGCTGAAGAAATTCCATTCCTTTAATGTTTTACATAGTTAAAATAAACTGTGGTAAAAAGTTTCCCAACAGTGTATGACAGCTCAATTTAGAGGTGAAGCCTTTTAATAAAACCTCATGAAATGAATACTTTGGTTTATGCACTCTGTTTGTGTTTCCCACTGGAGTGCTTAGCGTTATGAAGCTGTGGTTACTTGCTTTACTACTGCAGAATAACATCATGAAAGGAGAGACCAAAGCTTTGTATCGGAAAATAGCCAGAGTGAGTAGAAATGCTGATGGAGAAACCTTAATTTTGAGCTGAACTGCTTTCCTATGTGCTTTTAACATGCTATTGTAAAGTATATTGACTTGAATTACAGGATATTATTTAAACAAAGGAAAAAATCTGCAGGGGTTTTTACACATTAACCTATAGCTTATTTAAAGGGAAATTATGAACCTCAGAATTATAAACTAGTAAATTTTCCTAAACTTTAATAAAATAAGGACTTGAAACTGCAGCATGCTTTTCCGAATTCAGTATATATGTTGGTATTATTTAGAAGAGAAGGATGGCAATGGAAGAAATAAAAAGCAGCTCATTCCTATAGAAATTTTGGCACCAATGCTCCATGTGGAGACAGAATTCTACTTCAATACCATCTAAGATCTCAAAAGCAATTCCTAAGGGAGGTAGTATGGTGCCTTAAACCAATTAAATATTCAATATATTAACATTAGACATAACCGTTTTCAAGAGCAGTCTTCATGTTAATCCTCTTTCTTTCTATTTGTGCTCTCGGACTCACTCTGGAACTGTCCCTAACGTGAGGAACAAAATCAAGAAAGTGGTCCATTGTTACACTGACCATTACAGCCCTTAACATCTTCTAGAATTTCTCAATATTTGGCCTTACTACAACCTCTGTAATATTTCGGTAGTTATTTTATTCTACATATGTGAATGTCAGAGGAATTTGAGCATGGTATGCAAATATATGCAAATTATATGGATGCTTATGCAATTATTAATCCCCAGACCTCCTGGGGAAATATGGTGACCTTACAATGTGCATCACTTGGTTTTGACAATAAATATTGCAATTGATAAGGTACCATATTCCGAGATATGTGACTTCTGCTCTCTGGTCATTTACTAACTTCCCAGTTATACCAAGTGGGAGTGAGTATTCATGAATTGGCTTTCTCTGATAGTCTTTCACGACTTGTGAATATAGTTGATAGCCAAACCAATAAGTGAAAAAAAAAAACTATCTATCCCTTAGCTACTCTAGGAGACGACAGGTAGACTGAGTCTTAACTATGCTTACTCACCTAGGAGAGATGTAGGTGGCATATAAGGGAGATATCCATACATAGGATTGACATTACTATTAGGAAAGCTATTTGGTGAAAATCCAAATGTGTGTGTGTTGACTTTCTGAGGTTTCAGGGCTTTGTAGTCTGGGATGCAGAAAGGGTACACTGAAAGATTCTAAGGACTGTCTTCATTTAGTCTCCTAAGATTTCTCGTTTCCCCGGTTTCCACATAGGGTTAAATAACATAATGATTCTGCTCCCCAGTTAATCTCTAATTCTATCTACTCCTCTATATTTAAGTATAATTTTAGAGTGGACTACTTGAGGCAACAAAAGCAAAAGAGTCTCATGCATTGATTATACAAATACAGATTAAGAAAAGCCTTTGCTTTGTTTATTCCTTCAGCAAATGTTTATTATGTTCTATTTCCCAGGCACAGGTTAGAATAGTGATCAAGAAACAGAACTCTTGCCCCAAAGGACGTTGTGTTCTTTTGAAGACAGACAGTAAACAGATAAATTAGATAACATTTGTTTCCAGGTGGTGAAATGAGCTATGGGGGAGGGGGACAGAATCGGGCTGGGGGGTCTGAGGTAGGGGGAATAAAGAGCAGAGGCTGAAAAAAAAAAGAAAGTTGAAGACTGGCATACACGCTTGACATGGGCACTGTGATATTAGGGATGGAACAAAGCTGCAATCTGATCCAACAGGTACTTCACTTGGTCAGAAAGAGAGACTAATATATCCATCTGCAAGATTCTTTCAATAATCCCATTTTCTGTATTAGCCTAATTTGCATTGCTATAAAGAAGTACCTGGGACTGGCTAATTTATAAAGAAAAGAAGTTTAGTTTGGGTCATAGTTCTGCAGACTGTACAAGAAGCATACTGCCAAAATCTGCTTCTGGTCAGGCCTTGGAAGCTTCCAATCATGGTGGAAGGCAAAGAGGGAGCAGGTATGTCATGTGGCAAGAGAAGGAGCAAGAAAAAGAAGGGGGTGGAGGGTGGCAGGTGGGGGTGGGGGGTTGCCCAGACTCTTTTATACAACTAGATCTTGCATAAACTCATTACCTTGGAGAAGGCACCAAGCCATTCCTAAGGGATCCACTCCCGTGACTCAAACACCTCCCACTAGGCTCCACCTTTAACATTGGGGATCACATTTCAACACGAGATTTGAACAGCTCAAACATCCAAACTATATCACCCACTTATAGTAAAATCCCAAACCTGCGGAGAAATTGGTCTAGGTAAAACCAGTTTTATTAAATTAACATTAGGCCAAATTACTTAATTCAGGTTGCAGTGTTCCCCACCAAATCCCTAATCATATACAGTGGTGGGGTGATGAGGAGTATTGGCACATTTAAAAACAAGGTTTTTAAAATACATATTATAGTTTTAGAGATTATAGGTAAAAAGCCTTGACACAATACACAAATGTTATTGTAATAGATTTTGTTAAAAAGAATACATTACTAACTGTATTACCAATCCATAAGATTTAAATATCGAACAAGCTGTAGCCCAACTACTTTGCTGTGAATTAAGGGCACATAGGGCCATGGGGAAAAGGAAGGCCTATGCTTAAGTCACAACTCTCATTGGGAACATGTATTTTGTTTTCTTACTTCACCCTCCAAATGACTATTGTAAAAGAAGTCCTCAGATGCTGTGGGATAGAGGGGACACAACCGTAGATTCATGCTTTACACGTGTTACATCTTTACTTATAATTTGGGTTAAGTTTGATTTAGGTGCTTGAGATGTTTGAAGTAGAAGAAAAATGTGTTTAATCTAACAAAAAAAAAAAATGTTTTTAAAATGCTACCTCAGATTTGAGGAAGCTAAGGCGACTTACCCAGTCTTGAAAAACATGCGACCAATGGCTCTGAGCTCGATTGCTACTTGGTGTCGAGACAAAAGCAGAAAGAATTTAACTGTGGCACCTCTCAGCCTATGTTGAGTAAATCAAACACTTTCATGACACTAAAAGGCAAAGGAAATACTTTGCTATGTGGAATTTGTAACAATTTTTAAAAATTATTTCTGTATAGAAAAATAGCTTCTTTATGTCTCACACATTTTCTTATCACATTCATTATAAAGCACATTTTACCTTTGATTTTTGCATTACCAACTTTGATAGATCCCATGGCTTTTAATGCAGTTTAATATCTCCTCATATTTGTTTTTTAGTATATGAAGCAAAAGTCAAGAAATACATAGCCCAAATCCAAAGCTGCTTTTATAAGACCAAGAATAATAATAGCTAACATATATTGGTTAATTGTTAAGCAGGGTTTTTAAAAATTGCTGTAATCCCAGCACTTTGAGAGGGCGAGGTGGGAGGATGGCTTGAGCCCAGAAGTTCAAGATCAGCCTGGGTAACATGGCGAAATCCCGTCTCTACAGAATATACAAAAAAAAATTAGACAGGCATGATGGTGTGTGCCTATAGTTCCAGCTACCCAGTAGGCTGAAGTGGAAGGATTACTTGAGTCTAAGAGGTCAAGGCTGCAGTCAGCCATGATTGTGCCACTACACTCTAGCCTGGGTGACAAAGTAAGACCCTGTCTCAGGGGAAAATAAAATTGCATTGCCTCTATCAAACACAACAAATGTAAAGTACAACATTATTTCCAGTTTCCAAATGAAGTGACGCAAGATTAGAAAGGTTAAACATGCGGCACTAGATCACAGAACTGGTAAAAATCATTAGTGAGACTTGAACCAGCTCTCTCTGACTGCTTACCCAATTAATGTGCTACCTCAGGTCATATAAATTAGTAAGTTACTATTAACATTTCTACTTTGAAATTTCTTACAGTCATTAGCAGTAAAGCTGGATTCTCATAAGTGAACAAATGCCCTATTAATTCATATAGAAATGGTATCATATTTGAGTCTAAATATAAACACCTCAACTAGAAAATATGACTACATTATTTATCACAAAATTACTAGGCTGGCACAGTGGCTTATACCTGTAATCCCAGCATTTTGGGAGTCCAAAGTGGGAGGATCATTTCAACCCAGTGATTTGAGACCAGCCTGGGCAACATAGCAATACTCCATCTCTATAAAAAATTTATTAGCCAGGCATGGTGTCATGTGCTTATAGTCCAGGCTACCCAGTACCCAGGAGGCTGAGGTTGGAGGATCAATTGAGTTCAGCAGGTTAAGGCTGCAGGGAGGCATGATCATGCCACCGAATTCCAGCCTGGGCAACACAGTGAGACCCCTTCTCAGAAAAACAAAAAAATTACTAAAACACATAGATGGAGCCTAGTTTTCATGATAGAGGTGGTATCTCCCCCTAGAAGGTATGGAAATTTGCAAGGGTGGTTTTTCAACAAAGATTGGTGAAGGGGAACAGCATGTCACTTGCCTTAAATGAGTAGAACAGTCCCCCACACGAAGTGCATTTCTTACATTCTTTGCAAATTTGGAAGAGTCCATGAAAAATCCATATAGGGAAAGTAAACTATTTATAATTATCTGAGTCTAGAATTTGTTGCCATTTGACATGTGCACAGTTTCCCCATAGGCTAAATTTTCCAGAAATGTGTTACAATAAAAATCTATGAAAGATTTTACATATTTGTTTAGTTTGAATTTTATCAAGAGTCATTCACCATATTTGGAAATTTGTCACCTATGGCAATGATGCTCATGATATGAGTCACCAGTCATCATTTGTATTATTCTTTTCTGTAGCTGCCACATATATAAGTGAAAAAAAGAATATTTGAGGCTCCTTTAAATAGTATTAGAAGGAAATATTATTAAATATCAGAGATACATAAATTACAGTGTGGAATTAAAGGTTGTAAGCATGTTATAGCTTACATTCATATTTATATTCATTTATTGTGCAATGATAAGAAATATTGTGAAGATGATATATTGGATTTATTTACTTATTCTTACGTGGTCAGAAGTTTTTCACTGTTATTCTGATTCTGTCCATGAAGGTCTACCACAACTATATCTTCTGATATTACTATTCCTTATTCTAGTCCATTCTCTATCCCCTACCACCTGTCAAAGACTAGGGTTCTTAAGATCTGTTTAAGCACTAGAGTCTTGACAAGAAGTGGAAATTTAATGTGGATGATAGGCTTTGTGTGATTTTTTTAAGATTATTCCATCCTGTGCTTTAATATAGGGAATTATTGTACAATACCTTACTTCTGTATGTTGGAGGGATATTGCCCTGTATAAAATAAGTTTCTTTCCTACTTTCTCTTATTGGATACAAATAAGTCTTATTTATTAGTACTTATCCTAATTTTTAAAAAAATTCTAGTGTTTATATGGATACTCTGCTCTTTTAGTTTTCTGTACTTCCTACACAGAATGCCATTTTCAAATAATCCGTTCCAAAAAGGAGATATATTAGGTAGAATAGAGTTGAACTTTATATAAAATTGAACTGCTGGGCTTGGCTCAAAAGCAAAAGAAATAGGTAGTTAATATTTTAGAGTCTTCTTACCGTGTGAGAAAAATCTTGCTGGATTTTTATTTTTTAACCATTGATGTAGAAATAAGACAGAATTATGTGGGAAAAATGCACACAGTTGGTATTAAATAAATACCTTTGTAATGGTCACAGTTGATGGTCACTTACGTAGAAGACACTGCATTACTCTATTCACAAGGCATTCTGCTTCCTATTATTTGAGCAGTTACATTATAATTGTAAGGCTCTAATTACATATGTCAACAAAGACTCCACCACTATCATTTATAAGGTTTCAGGTCCAGCTTCCACATTTTCCTATAATGGATATGCATATGAAAACAACAACTTTCTTTAAAAAATCGGATACTTGAGATATAAAATATACAAATATGCTGTATTTCTTAATTTTCAAATTTAGACTAGTTCTATTGAAACAGATGTAACTTTAAAAATGGAAGCATGTGAATATAGCAAGTAATTTTGCAACTGATAGCTGAAAATGCACTAATCTATTTAAATATATTTTCTTTTTATCAATCTATGGGATTCTGGAACCCGGTTATCACTTCAAACCGATAAAATGTGGATGGCACTATTTGAGCAGTCTGAAATCTTTGACCCTGCCTTGGCATGCAGTTGCAGGATAAAGTTAGCTTTCCTTCCCTTAAATGAACACGAGCAGACTTTTTCAATCCCTGCTCATTACCCCTAGAATCATTTTGAGCCAATTCATAGCCACTGCTTTGCTGTATATCAGTGTAAATCATGGGTATAAAAAAATAGTTTGGAGGGAAAAAAAATTAAACGGTAGCAAAATGTCAGTTTCAAGGAGTGTTAAAAGGAAATTTAATCAACTTTCAACACATTGAACACTACCTTGGCATTAGACATCATAGATTTCCTTCTTACCTCCCAACTTCTGAGACTTATTATTAAATGCTTTCGCAGCAGCAAGATCACAAAAAACATTAGACTGCTTGCTTACAGGTATATCCGACTTAGTAAACTTAAAGGGGCACTACCAGGGCTGGAAAAGCTGAAATTAGACCGATGGGCTTTACTGTATTCTGAAGTTGGGGCGTGCACAGTACGCTATCTGATTCACTTTGCCTGCCAGCTTTGTTCTCTTGAGCCAGCAGGAGGGATTGACACTTAGGAGAATCTTTCTCTTTTAACCCGTGTGCTACTCCTGACAGCTAAGCTGGGCGAACAGAGCCTGGCAGACAGCTAGGACTCTGGGTTCGTTGTTTATGGGTAGCTGTTTAGAAATTGGCATTTTAACAATGCACTCCCTGACAATTTGTTCAAAATTAGGATAATTTTTAAAATTATACTTAGGACTGGCTACAAAATTTGTGGAGGCCAGTGCAAAATGAAAATCCAGAGTCCCTACTAATAGCAAAGCATAACCAAGCGAAAGACTTTCTAAACACCCGATCATTTGTGCAGACTGTACACTGGTGCAGTTGGCTCTGATTATACAATTGCTCTTTGATCAGTAAGCACTTAATATATTTGCAGCAGAAAAGGTATCAGTGTGGTTGTATTAATAGCTTAACGAATGAATATATGTAAAACATACAAAAGTAACTTACTTTTAATGAGCTCGTCCTTATGTGCAAACCTGGCCTAGGGCAAGAAATAAAGGGTCTAGGAAAATATAAACTTTTTAAAAAATTTTAAAATACCAGCTTATAAATGGGACAGTTTCAGTTTTACTAACAAATTTACATGTAAGTCTACCAACACCCTATTTCTGAATGGAATGTTAATTCCTTTAGAATTAGCATTCTAAAATTTTAGAATAATTTGTAAGAACCTTATACAATTTTGATGTGAAAGTTTAAAAAAGAAAGTCAATCTTTTTCCAATTTGTGGGATTTTTTTTAATGCTTTCCAAACCAAAGAAATCTAAGAACTAACAGATTTTTTAACAATATGGCAAGTTGTAAATTTTATTTGTGTTCAAGGACCAAAACGCTGGCTTTTGAGCATATTTGTAAACTATATTCAGTCTTTTAATGTTTGATAAGCTACACTTACCAAAAACAACCACTCATTTATTAATTTTGCATTCACTGATTATTTGTTATATGAAACACTGCAAACTTTTCTATAATCTTCAGTTTTTGTAAAAGTGTTATCTCTTGAATAATCAAAAATAATATTCCTCAGAAACTTCTTAGAGTCTCACAATGTGCAAGTTTTAAGGTCATTGGGGAAAGCTGACATAACAGAAAATATACCTTTCTAATCAGCTTCTAATTATGTTTATTATATATCCCATTTAGATTTAAATATACTTACTATTTTATGTCTTTATAAGGAGTCAATATGGGCTAAAATGTGGAAATTCTGATAGGTAGGGACTAAGCTCACTTTTAACATTATGGTAAAAAATGTGTATTGTCTTCAGTAAATTAAAAAAAAAAACTTGAACACCAACTATTCATAGATATGACGATAAAAAGCACAGAACCTGGTTAAATAAGAGCACTTTTTTTTTTTTTTTTTTTTTTTTTTTTTTTTTTGAGACAGAGTCTTGCTCTATTGCCAGGCTGGAGTGCAGTGCCATGATCTCAGCTCACTGCAACCTCTGCCTCCCAGGTTCCAGCGATTCTCCTGCTTTAGCCTCCCAAGTAGCTGGGACTACAGGTGCGTGCCACCACGCCCAGCTAATTTCTGTAATTTAGTAGAGACGAGGTTTCACCATGTGGGCCAGGATGATCTCAATCTCTTGACCTTGTGATTTTCCCACCTCGGCCTCCCAAAGTGCAGGGATTACAGGCATAAGCCACTGCGCCGGGCTGAGAGCACATTTTTTATTGGAGAATAGACAAAGTCTGGTTGAGAAATTGGTGGAGTTTAATGTGGAAAGTGCCCAGTAAAGATACTGATAGGATTCTGTCATGACACAGATGAGGGGTATTTAATCCTTAGGCATTAGAAAAGAGTTTATGGAGAATCCAATATTGACCTGAGTCTAGACCTAAGCTTTGAAGGATGAGTAGCCATTAGTCTAGCAGAAAACACGGAAAATGTATCCAGAGAGAGAGAGCAGAAGTTGTAAAGATGCAGATGTATACAAGGGCCTGTCACCAACCAGGGACTCCAATGCCAGGAGGTCTGTGAGGGTGTAGCAAAAGTTAAGACTCTAGAAATGGACAGAATGCAAAACATGAAGGGATTTTAGTCCCATTAAGCAGCTTGAACTTTATTTTAAAGTCTTGAGGGAGTCACTAATGGATTTACTTATTTCCTCATCATTATAAAATCAATATATGCTTATTTTTGAAAAATTGGATATAAAGCAAAGCAAATGCCACTTCTAAATTTTAAATAAGAAATTGACCTATCAATACTTGCATTTTAGAATGAGTAGACTCCTTTAAAATTATGGGATAGATTGGAGTAAAAACTGGAGTTAGAGAAACTAATTTTATGAAGTTTTTAGGGTACATTCTAAGCTTCTATAAAAAGACCTTAAAATATAGTGTTCTAAAGGAAATTAGAAGAGCATTTCCCTTTTACCTAACAATTTATGAGCAAAGTAGTTGTGTAGGGCAGGAGACACCCATACTCCACAAGTCTTCCAAAGTCTTCCAGGATCTAAGTGGCTGTTGATGCTTTTTTTTTTTTTTTTTTTTTTTTTTTTTTTTTTTACTATTTCTGAGCAGTAGGGGGAAACAGAGGGCCTAGAGAAAGTAGATTTCTCCCTTAAGAGATGACCTAGAATTTATGCACATTTCTGCTCACAGAGTATTGGATTGAATATAGGCTTACAGCCAGCCACACTCTGCAAGAGAGCCTAGGAAATATAGTCACTCATTGATTAGCTGTGAAACCAGGAGGAAAAAATAAGTAGTGGGAGAAAATTTAGAAGTCTACAGAAGGAAGGGCAATACAGTAAACTGTGAGATAAGTAGCAAGTGGCTGAACAGAGGTAGTGGCACTTAAAATGTAGAAGAAGATACAGTCTTAGTAAGAAGAAAGGGAAGAAGCTTTTGGATTGTGTGGGACTATTCACAAAGATAGAGAGCAAGGAATGGAGCCTAATTGTCGGGGGAAGATAATGCAATTATACATAGGCTAATACGAAATGAAGAATTAAGTTAAAATCCCAAATAGACATAGAAATCTGGAGTCCCAGAGTTAAGCCATGTCTGGAAATATGGACAGGGGAGTCATCAGGATGTGGATAGTAATGAAGCCAGGGATCTCAAAGAGGTGTCCTGATGAGTAAGAGGGCAGAAACTAAGACCAGACCCTGGGAAACACCAATGAAAGAAGGATGATAAAAGGGTGTCAGAAAGCCCTACAGAAGATACCAAGAAGTAATGGCCAGGGACGGAGGTAAGCATATCTTCCAGGTAAAGTACCTTCACCAGAGAGGTAGATAAAGCACAAATCCATCTGAAGCCACCAGTGTTGAGCTGGAGAATCAGTTTAATGGTAAAGAGTACAGGCTCTGGAGTCAGACAGCTCTGGGTTTGAACCTCAGAGCCATCCCTTTAGTACTGTTATCTTGGCAATATTCTTATTGCATTCATTAGCTCAACATAAATTTATTAAACTTTTTTTTTTTTTTTTTTTTTTTTTTTTTTTTTTTAAAGACAGAGTCTTGTTATATCACCCAGGCTGGTCTCAAACTCGTGGGCTCAAGCAATCCTCCTGCCTCAGCCTCTCAGTAGGTGTGACTACAGGTGTGCCACCACACCTGGCTAATTAATTAATTTTTCTTTTCCTTTTAAAAATGGGGCCAGAGGCTGGAGAGTGGAAGGATTCTTGCTATGTTGCCCAGACCGATCTTGAACTCCTGGCCTCATGCAATCCTCCTGCCTCAGCCTCAAATGTACTGAATTCTTAAGAAGTACTGAGAATTGTGCAAGTCTCTAGGAATACAGTGATTTTTCCTCAAGGAGTGTGGTTTCTACCCTTTTGGAATTTACAGATTAATGGTGAGACAAAGGTTAAACAGATAACCATAAAAATTATATAAATTAATATGTAAATGTGATATAGGCTAAGAGAAAACCGTGAGCTATTATGAGAAATTATAAACATTATCACCTGTATAATTGAAATAATAGTAGAGCTTACCTCATAAAATGTCATAAGGATTCGCTGAGATTATGCATACAAAGTGTTGAACATAATGGCTAACTCATATTAGCAGCTCAATAACTTGTTTGATCTTATTGCTATTAGCATGTTTCAAGGCAGAGATTAATAGTATCAACTCTAAAGAAGCTGAGATAAAGTTATTTATTATGTTACTAAAGATCCTTTGCTGAAATTATATCAATGAAGTAGAGAACGTGTAAAGAAGATGACGGATGTATAAATTAGTTCACATGTGAAATCTTTTCTGCACATTGTTTCTGTTCTACAGGAAGCAAAGAGTTATAACAATAACTAATATTTATTGAGCCATTAGTCTGTGGCAAGCTTTACATGCATTAACTTATTTGAGGTTTGTCACTTTCCTATGACGTTAGCGCCTTTATTATCCTTATCTTACAGCTGAAGAAACTAAAACTTAAAAAGCTTAGGTAACTTGTCCAATGTCATCAAATAGCTTGTATTGTCAGCCATAATTTTAATCCAAAATCCTTTCTGAGTCCAAAGTCCTCCCTGTAAGTATTATAGCATTTTGGGTTAGACTGTCAGTTATATTAGAATCCTTGTAAAACCAGTAACATTGGTCAATATCACTTCTCAATGATAACATTGGCCTACACAAGGGAATAATATTGGGAAAATGAAGACTTGTGTGTTTAATATTTATTTCATTCCATGCTGTGGGGTAGCTCCTGATCTATCCCTGATACTGGGGTAGGAGCTGGAAATGCAAGAGTTAATAAGCCATATATCATTTTCCTCAAGAAATTCCCAGTCCAGGTAGATATTATAAGTAGAAGAAATTTAAAAGAAACACCAAGAATATGCTTTTTTAAAGTAGTCACAAGATTTTTTACAAAATTATTTGATTTTTTCTGATAAGAAAGCAAATAGAAAACCATTAATAGAAAGACAAATAACCAATAGAAAAAAAGAAAATGTAACCTAAATAATCAATAAATAAAACAATGGTGACAATAATAAACTCTATTCACTTAACAAATATATCTTTTAAGTATCTGTCATACATTAAGTATATTGTTATTCTAGTCTCCATGACCTCACAGTCTGCTGTTAGGTTTACAGTAACAATCGTATAATGACAGAAAGTTTAAGTTCGTAGAAGCTTAATTTCAAAAATCAGAGCCAAATTATTGATTTGTGTCATATGATTTTTAAAATTTTCTTTGCTATAACTTGATCAAAAAGTTATGTGTTCAATTTGCAGACAGACCCCTCCACACACACACACACACACAAAACAGATTCCTGTGATAGTTTTCAAAGTTATAGATAAGTGAGCATGTTTCTAGTGTCTCTAATAGTTTTTTTTTTTTTTAAGTAACATTGTTTACAGATTGTAATATATCTCTTACTCCTTCTTGGTATACAAACCCATCCCTCTTCCCTCTTGACAGTATCATAATCTTCTATGACAAATCCACCATAAAAGCAAGAATGCAGTAAAATAACAGAAAGTAATGCCAGATAAAGGCAAAAAAAAAAAAAAAAAAGATAAAAGAGAAGATAGTTATAGCAAAATCCTTAAGCTGTGTTTTTTAGTTTTAATAATTTTGTAAGAATATATAAAATCAAAGTTCTTTTTGTGTGATGACAATATTTTTTTCAAAGTCAAAGAAAATATAAGTCCTTATTAAGCTGAGTTAGACTGAACTCTACTATGTAAGTATTCCTAAGACATTCACTTGACTCCTAGTACCAATCCACATATTCCAGAAAATGCAAAATTAATGTGCAATGTGTCATCTGCCCTTGTAGAGCATACATTCTGACTGAGAAGGAAAAATAAATCAATATGGAGCAAATAGAGAGTAGCATAAGTTTAGATATGATAGGATTATCAAGATATGAAGTTCAGATAATAATTACTGTGTCATGTTCAATGAAGGATGAAGTTGGCGTTGGCTAGATTAGTTGAGAAGATGTGAGAAAAAAATACAGAATGAGTTGACTTTTAGTTAGGAAATAAAAAGAAGGACATTCCAAGAAAATGTTGAGAGGCATCAATGAAATTAGTGTAAATAACAGCTGCCTTGACATGACAAGAGAATTTCTGTTGAGGAGTTTGGAAGAATAATATTTGATAGATAAGGTGTGTGCCAGTTATGGACATCCTTCAATAACACAGTGAATCTTTCAGACTGGGTATGATAAACTAGTACCCAGTTTATGATAGCTATCTAGATGTTTGAAGTGCTTGTTGAATTTCAGAACAACAATGAATGATATCCTTTCTCTAAATAAAATTAAAGTGATAACGGTGCAATAAGAGGACTTGTGAAAAGGTGATTGTTTGCTAGTTTTCCACCCTGTACATGTCCTGTGTGGCTTAGGTTTGAATATTATACTTCTGTTATGCTTTGTACTATTTGACTTTTAAAAACTGATAATAGAAAGGGACCACATGGAGCACTGTATGAAGGTTTCCTTTCCTGTTTCTGTAAACTATATAAGACTCTTCTCTCAGTAACACCTAATATTCAGTTGATCATTTTGTATAAAATAGATCCTAAATTTGAAGTGAATTAAAACTTTGTGAAGGTGATATGTATTTTCATAAGAAGGAGAAAAAGCAAGGAAACACAGTATTTTATGAAATCATAGTATTAATACTTCTGTCAGAACAGAGACCTTAGAAAGCTCATTCCTTACTTTCCACAAGATGTTCTCATGCTTCTACCTTGCCCCAGCAAGTGGTCATGAACTTAGGTTTAAACCCTTTAAAGTTGGATTTATTATACATTTAAGGTATTTTTAATGATAATGAGATTGATAATGAGACACTTCCACCCTTACCCCACTTCCAAAAAGCCTTTTCCCAGTTTCTGACTCTTGATCCTAGTTAAGAGTTGTGGGATGGTGTAGGAGCTTTGGATAAAAGATGAGTAGAAAGTATGAGTGAAGTTAATTCCCCCTCACTATGATAATCCTGCAGACCACAATTTTCTCTTCTGTATTTTAAATACCTACAGGTTTGGTTTTGTTATTGTTGTGTTATTGCTGTTGTTTTACCATTCTTCCTATGAACAAACACAGGCCAAACCTTTTTGACCTTTATAACCTCTATTATATGAATATGAAGAATTTTATAAATATTTGCAATTGCTTTACTCCTGAACAAAATTCAAAAATTTTAATGCAGAATCAATAGTCTTGCAATTTTATCTCAAAGTAACTTAATGGCCTTTCCCCCTATTATTTCCTTCATGCCATTCGAGCTGCAGATAACAGTTTACAATTCTAGTGATATCTCTGTTTTAAAGTTTTATCCTCCTTCTTGGAATACAGCCCCACTTTTCTTCCCTCTTGACTGTATCCTGGTCTATCTGTCTTTCTGGGAGGTAGCTCCCAGCCCTTATCTCTTTTGCTAGAAGAAATCTCTCTCAGTCTTCTAATTTTTTTAAAGCACTTCTCCATGTTATACCTTATCCTATGATTATACACATAACCTACTTCCTTGAAGGGAAATAAATGGAAACTCAGTCATAAATAAGTGAATAAATGAGCAAATACATGTGATTTATTTCAAATTCACTTACCGACTTGGTCATACTCTCCCAGAAACAATCAAGTTTGTTCATTGTCCCCTTTTAAGTATTGTACCAAGAGCCCAAAACAAAAATCTGAAAAACAAAGAGCATCGAATGTTCTGTACATTATAAATTTTCTAATTTAACCTAAGATGTGTATATAAGCATGCAAACATGTACGTGTACACACATATATACATTCTCACATACAGGGAAATAGAAAGGGGGGCAATCCTACATTAATAATTCATACTGGTTTTCAATCAACTCAGACTGTCCTTTCTTTTTCATATATTCTGCTTTAACCCTTATTTTCTATATTCTGTACTTGGCCTGGCACAATGCCCTGAGTATTATAACTAAATAAATATTTGCCAAATTAAATAGTGTTTGCCGCTGAATGTGTTGACCTAACTCCAGCAATTTTATCCCCAATTTCACCTTTATTCTTATTTTTTGAGATCTTTTTGGGATCCTGGAACTTTGAGCTGACATGTTGGCTTTTCCTCTCAACTTCAAGATATCTAAAAATTTGATTAGCATACCATCTATGTCCTCAAACAAGCATTAGTTAAAAAAAAAAATAGCGCTGATAAACTCTGAGATACTCTGTTAGATATATCCATCTGGAGTGATAATGTATTCATAACCAAAAATCTTGAAATACAATCAGTCCACCATCAAACTATTTGATTAACTTACTCATATATTCAGTTCTCATTCACAATTTGGTTGCTGCTAAGTTCAGCTTAATTGGGGCAACCATTTCCCATTTTGGTAGGGAGCTGAGAGGGCAATTGACTAGCTCTCACCTGTGGAATGAGTTTGGATGTGGTGTGTGTGACTTCCAGGCAATGGACTTTAAAAGCCCATGCTTTTGTTTGTTTTTTTTCCCCACCCTTTTGCCTTCTGCTGGCTTCATGCAAGCCAACACAGTGAACTTAAAAGTCATTTGTTGAAGATAGATGAGCCATAAGATGGAAGAAATCTGGTTCTCTAAACAATTACTTAAGAGAGCTGAGCACTCATAAATGCTAACTCTTTTGAAACAAGAAACAAATGTCTACCATGTTTGAACCAGTGTATGTCCTTTTTGTTTGTTACAGCAACTAGCATTATTCTGCTAATATGGCTGTCCATGCAATTGCTTTTCCTCATACTTCTTCCTTGCTGTCAGAATCCATCTTCTGCTATAGAGGATAAATATTCCAGATCCTTACATTCCCAGTACTACTTTGGAGGGGAGAGAGCATGAGGATATGACCCATTTCTACTGGACCTAAAACAGTGTGCTTCTATAGCTTTTGGGAGACAAACTTCTGATAAAAAGGAAAAGGCCCTTAAAGAGGCTCCAGGATATTTTTTGTGGAATCCACTGTTGCTGCATTAACCATCTTATTTCCCATGAAGGAAAATCCAAAGAAAAAGGCTGTAAAATGGCAGAATAAAAGGTTCAAAGTGACCTGGGTCCTTGAAGATATTTTTAAATCAAGGAAACTATTCTGTGTTTGAAGCTTTGCCCTTATTGCTCAGGCTAGTAATACCATCATAAAATGATAAGTTAGTCTAACATGACTTACTCTTATTGAACATGTTATGTTTCCTTGTAATTCTCACTTTCTTGTTCTAATGCCCTTTTAATATTTTTAAAAAGTTAATTCTAAAATTTTGTTCAAAATCAATGTAAAACGCACTGGTATAAAGCTTGTTAAATTCACCCTCTGTAAAAATGGGATACATTGGATTGTTTTCAATGACTCTATGCATCAGACCTGAAATTTATTCATTCAACTTCAGTTTAATTTGTTTCTTCAACAAACCTTCTATGATGACCACAGGGACTGGAAAGACATTTGAGCTTGGTAGATGTCTGTAGTAAGTTATTTAATAACAACTTCAGGAAACTTAAAATCTAGTAGGTGAGATAGGAGATAAATATAATTTAGGGAAGAAAGAGCTAAATCATTAGGTTAAGAAGAAATAATGTGTTGGGAACAAGGAGCAGTAAGATAAATTCTAAGTCTGAATTTTTAAGTATAAATTATGTGTGGCCACAAAGAATGCAGTCCTATTCCAAGCCACTTAAAATATAGAAGATGTTATAAGTGTCATTTAATATTGGATCACTTTGAGTCAAGTCTACTTTGTATAGGCACTGAGAATTCTCCTTTTAATTCATACCTACTTTCTTTATCTGCTTTCCCTTTCTTGCCCTTTCCCTTCACCATCCAGGATTCATTTTTTTTTTTTTTTTTTTTTTTTTTTTGCTATACCTTCTCTCTGCTAGAAATTCTTTTGCCTTGACTATTCGCCTTTTTGTAGTAGTCCAGCTATAAGATATACAAATGTATCTCATATTTAATACTCTTAGCCTCTCACAGTACAACACTCCCCACAGGACTGAAGTTATACAAGGGGAAAAGGAAGCAACTCGTGAACTCAGTTCCATTGTAATTCATTTTTATATAATGCTTTTTGATGGAGGTGGTAGGGGTTCTGTTAAATACTTTGAGGCATGTGAGTTCATACAGAAGTTATTTGAGAAAAAAAGGCTCTAAAACAGTGTTTCTGATTATTGCATTTATTTTCTCATGTAACTCAAAATTCTGCACTGATTATTGTTTGAGTGAATATTGTAGTGAGAAACAGCTCTTTCTATAGAATGTTGCTCCACCAATCAACAGCCATTGTCTGCAATTATGTTCAACAATGTGCAATGGGAAAAGTCACGATGCTTTGAGAAAAATTCAATACTTGGGAAAAATGTTAATACCTTATAGGCTGGTATATTCTCAAAATATTATATTCATACAATGAATATTATAATCAGTTTAATAAACCTCATTCAAATTAACTGCTTAAATTTAAATTTAATTTAATTAATAAGCAGAATGGAAAATAATTCTCAAAAATGATATATTTGCTAGATATTTCAGAGGATATATATATTATATATACAATATAATATGTATATAACATAAATATATACAAAAATATAAATATAACATATTTGCTAGATATTTCAGAGGATATAAAGACTGATAAGACATAGTTTTTAACTTCAAGAAACAAAATTTAGTAGATGAAATAGGAGGTACATAAATAAATATAATTTAGAAAGAAAGAGCTAAATCACTGGGTCAAGAAGAAATAACATGTTGGAAACACAGGAGCAGACAGATACACTCTTAGTATGAAGACCAAAAAGGTTAGAGAAGGCTTCATTGCCAAAGTAAACTTTGAACTAATCCAGTAAATAATAATTTTATAGATTAATGTAATAACAGTGGGGTGTTATTACAGGAGAGGAAAATGTGTAAAGACATCTTTGAGATAGGAGAGTAAAGGGCAGGTTTGGGAAATGGTGAACTCTTCTTAAAGGTGGTATGGAGAGAAATATAGGCTGAGATCACATCACAGAGAAACATGAATGTCATGCCAAGGAGGAGTCATTTTTTCCTTTAATTATCAGTAATTCATTAAAGTTCTTTTTATTTAATGTTTTAATTTTAAAAAATTGTAGGTACATAGTAGGTGTATATATGTACGGGGTACATGAAATGTTTTGATACAGGCATGCAATGTGAAATTAGCACATCATAGAGAATGGGGTATCCATCCCCTCAAGCATTGATCTTTTGAGTTACAAATAATCCAATTACATTCTTTAAGTTATTTTAAAATATATAATTAAGTTATCACTAACTATAGTCACCTTATTGTGCTATCAAATAGTGGGTCTTATTCGTTCTTTCTATATTTTTAGTACTCATTAACCATCCCTACCTCCTCCCCAACCCCCAGCTACCCTTTCCAGCCTCTGGTAACCATCTTTCTACTCTCTATGTCCATAAGTTCAGTTGATTTGAGTTTTTAGATCCACAAATAAGAAAGAATATGTGATGTATGTTTTTCTGTGCCTGGCTTATTTCACTTAACATAATGATCTTCAGTTCCATTCATGTTGTTGCAATGACTGGATCTCATTATGTTTTATAGCTGAGTAATATTCCAATGTGTATATGTACAACATTTTCTTTCTCCAGTCATCTATTAATAGACACGTCCATTGCCTCCAAATCTTAGCTATTATAAACAGTGCCGCAATAAACATGGCAGTGCAGATATCTGTTCAATATACTGATTTCCTTTCTTTTGGCTATACACCCACCAATGTGATTGCTGGCTCATATGGTAGCTCAATTTTTAGTTTTCTAAGGAGTCTCCAAACTGTTCTCCCTAGTAGTTGTACTAACTTACATTCCCACCAGCAGTGTACCAGGATTCCCTTTTTTCCTCATCCTCACCAGCATTTGTTATTTCCTGCTTTTCTACTCTAAGCCATTGTAACTGGGGTGAGATGATATCTCCTAGTAGTTTTGATTAGCATTTCTCTGAAGATCAGTGATGCTGAGTACCTTTTCATATGTTTGTTTTTCATTTGTGTGTCTTCCCATTAAATTTCTTGAGCCAGGAAGTTCCTGACTCTTTTAAAAGAATCTCTCTAGGAGTTGTATAGAGGAGAAGCACAATGACACTAGTACGCTACCATCACAGATGGTGAAAGGCTTAATAAAAACTAAAGCCAGCAGTGGAAATAGAGACACTTATAGACGTCTGTAAAGAAAAATAATTATCAGTTGAGATGGAATATTTGACCTTGTAACTTCGTGTTAACTATAGTGTTGTGTGTACATAGAAATAGAGTCCTGAGTGTAAATTTTGATAACTTCATCTCTACTAATGAGATCACATTGTCTGGAAACGAAGCCACAGTGAGAACTGTTGATTATTTTGAGAATCACATTTTTTTCATTAGATATCCTTCTATAAAAGTAATTACTACAACTTTCTTTCACTGCCTTAATTTCGCATTTGTATATTTAAAGTCAAATCCCAAGAAACACAAGAAGTTTTTTTTAATACTCAGAAACTTAATGAAGAAATATATCTGTACATCAAAACATTATATAACTTAACCAAAGTATTATTTTATCTCATCAAATATTTTAATATAAACATAAAACACTTTTAACTTCAAGCAACCATGCTTGCCAAGTTGGGTCTTTGTCAAGCCATAGGCTTTTAATGAGTATATAGTTTAAAATGAAGCTTTCAACCCTTTGACCACGAAAATGTTAGAAAATGTTAGAAAATTTTCCCATTGAAAAGTTGTAAATTTTGGAAATTCATAGGAATTCTCATTTATACCACCTGTAAATAATTTTTTAGTTCTATCTATTTGAAACACCAATTTTATTTGGTCTACAAATTATATTCTAATTTCACATTTTTCTTGCCTGAAATCTGTTCAAATTCTCTTTCTGCCACTTAATGTCTGAGTGATCTTCTATAAACATTTTAATTTATCTGAGCCTCAGTTTACCTAACTGTAAAATGAGAATCTGGATGCCTATCTTTCTGGATAATTGAATGCATTTAATGAGGTGATATAAGTAAAGTATGGGCATTCAGGTAAAAGTAGTGACTGCTCTTATGACATTTCTCAGCTCTCTTTATCATACTTTTAAGTCACATTCTTTTCTTTTTCTTTTTTTCTTTTTTTTTTTTTTTTTTTTTTTTTGAAACAGAGTCTCGCTCTGTCTCCCAGGCTGGAGTGCAGTGGCATGATCTCAACTCATTGCAAGCTCTGCCTCCCAGGTTGACGCCATTCTCCTGCCTCAACCTCCCCAGCAGCTGGGACTACAAGTGCCCGCCACCACGCCTGGCTAGTTTTTTGTATTTTTAGTAGAGACGGGGTTTCACCGTGTTAGCCAGGATGGTCTCAACCTCCTGACCTTGTGATCCTCCCGCCTCGGCCTCCCAAAGTGCTGGGATTACAGGCGTGAGCCAACGCACCCTGCCTAAGTCACATTCTTTTTTTTTTTTTTTTATACTTTAAGTTCTAGGATACATGTGCACAACATGAAGGTTTGTTACATATGTATACATGTGCCATGTTGATGTGCTGCACCCATTAATATTTACATTAGGTATATCTCCTAATGCTATCCCTCCCCTCCCCCTATCCCAGGACAGGCCCTGGTGTGTGATGTACCCCTTCCTGTGTCCAACTGTTCCCATTGTTCAGTTTCCACCTATGAGTGAGAACATGTGGTGTTTGGTTTTCTGTTCTTGCCATAGTTTGCTGAGAATGATGGTTTCCAGCTGCATCCATGTCCCTATAAAGGACATGAACTCATCCTTTTTTATGGCTGCATAGTATTCCATGGTGTATATGTGCCACATTTTCTTAATCCAGTCTGTCATTGATGGACATTTGGTTTGGTTCCAAGTCTTTGCTATAGTGTATAGTGCCACAATAAACATATGTGTACATGTGCCTTTATAGCAGCATGATTTATAATCTTTTGGGTATATACCCAGTAATGGGATGGTTGGGTCAAATGGTATTTCTAGTTCTAGATCCTGGAGGAATCGCCACACTGTCTTCCACAATGGTTGAACTAGTTTACAGTTCCACCAACAGTATAAATGTGTTCCTATTTCTCCACATCCTCTCTGGCACCTGTTGTTTCCTGACCTTTTAATGACCACCATTCTAACTGGTATGAGATGTTATCTCTTTGTGGTTTTGATTTGCGTTTCTCTGATGATGAGTGAGGGTGAGCATTTTTTTCATGTGTCTGTTGGCTGCATAAATGTCTTCTTTTGAGAAGTGTCTATTCATGTCCTTTGCCTACTTTTTGATGGGTTTGTTTGTTTTTTTCTTGCAAATTTGTTTGAGTTCTTTGTAGGTTCTGGATATTAGCCCTTTCTTAGATGAGTAGTTTGTAGATTGCAAACATTTTCTCCCATTCTGTAGGTTGCCTGTTCACACTGATGGTAGTTTCTTTTGCTGTGTAGAAGCTCTTTAGTTTAATTAGATCCCATTTGTGAATTTTGGCTTTTGTTGCCATTGCTTTTGGTGTTTTAGTCATGAAGCCCTTGCCCATGCCTATGTCCTGAATGGTATTACCTAGGTTTTCTTGTAGGGTTGTTTATGGTTTTAGGTCTAACATTTAAGTCTCTAATCCATCTTGAATTAATTTTCATATAAGTTGTAAGGAAGGGATCCAGTTTCAACTTTCTACAAATGGCAAGCCAGTTTTCCAGCAACTTTTATTAAATAGGAAATCCTTTCCCCATTTCTTGTTTCTGTCAGGTTTGTCAAAGATCAGATGGCTGTAGATGTGTGGTATTATTTCTGAGGACTCTGTTATGTTCCATTGGTCTATTTCTCTGTTTTGGTAGCAGTACCATACTGTTTTGGTTACTGTAGCCTTGTAGTGTAGTTTGAAGTCAGGTAGCATGATGCCTCCAGCTTTGTTCTTTTGGCTTAGGATTGTCCTGGCAATGCGGGCTCTTTTTTGGTTCCATATGAAATTTAAAGTAGTTTTTTCAAATTCTGTGAAGAAAGTCATTGGTAGCTTAATGGGGATGGCATTGAATCTATAAATTATCTTGGGCAGTATGGCCATTTTCCCGATATTGATTCTTCCCATCCATGAGCATGGAATGTTCTTCCATTTGTTTGTGTCCTCTTTTATTTCGTTGAGCAGTGGTTTGAGTTCTCCTTGAAGAGGTCCTTCATATCCCTTGTAAGTTGGATTCCTAGGTATTTTATTCTCTTTGAAGCAACTGTGAATGGGAGTTCACTCATGATTTGGCTGTTTTCTGTTATTGGTGTATAAGGATGCTTGTGATTTTTGCACCCTGAGACTTTGCTAAAATTGCTTATCAGCTTAAGGAGATTTTGGGCTGAGATGGGGTTTTCTAAATATACAATCATGTCATCTGCAAACAGGGACAATTTGACTTCCTCTTTTCCTAATCGAATACCCTTTCTTTCTCTTGCCTGATTGCCCTGGCCAGAACTTCCAACACTATGTTGAATAGGAGTGGCAAGAGAGGGCATCCCTGTCTTGTGCTGGTTTTCACAGGGAATGCTTCCAGTTTTTGCCCATTCAGTATGATATTGGCTGTGGGTTTGTCATAAATAGCTCTCATGATTTTGAGATATGTTCCATCAGTACCAAATTTATTAAGAGTTTTTAGCATGAAGGGCTGTTGAATTTCGTCAAAGTCCTTTTCTGCTTCTATTGAGATAATCATGTGGTTTTTGTCTTTCGTTCTGTTTATATGCTGGATTACATTTATTGATTTGTGTATGTTGAACCAGCCTTGCATCCCAGGGATGAAGCCCACTTGATCATGGTGGATAAGCTTTTTGATGTGCTGCTGGATTCAGTTTGCCAGTATTTTATTGAGGATTTTTTCATCAATGTTCATCAGGGATATTGGTCTAAAATTCTCTGGTTTTGTTGTGTCTCTTTCAGGTTTTGGTATCAGGATGATGTTGGCCTCATAAAATGAGTTAGGGAGGAGTCCCTCTTTTTCTATTGATTGGAATAGTTTCAGAACGGGGTGGTACCAGCTCCTCCTTGTACCTCTGGTAGAATTCGTCTGTGAATCTGTCTGGTCTTGGACTTGTTTTGGTTGGTAGGCTATTGATTATTGCCTCAATTTCAGAGCCTACTATTGGTCTATTCAGGGATTAAGCTTCTTCCTGGTTTAGTCTTGGGAGAGTGTAAGTGTCCAGGAATTTATCCATTTCTTCTAGGTTTTCTAGTTTATTTGCATAGAGGTGGTTATAGTATTCCCTGATGGTAGTTTGTATTTCTGTGGGGTCGGTGATGATATCCCTTTTATCATTTTTTATTACGTCTATTTGATTCTTCTCTCTTTTCTTCTTTATTAGTCTTGCTAGCAGTCTATCAATTTTGTTGATCTTTTCAAAAAACCAGCTCCTGGATTCATTAATTTTTTGAAGGGTTTTTTGTGTCTCTATCTCCTTCAGTTCTGTTCTGATCTGAGTTATTTCTTGCCGTCTACTAGCTTTTGAATGTGTTTGCTCTTGCTTCTCTAGTTATTTTAATTATGATGTTAGGGTGTCAATTTTGATCTAAATTTCCCTCTATACTCTGCTTTGATGCAGTTTCTTCCTAGCATCGATGGTCTTTACAATTTGGCATGTTTTTGCAATGGCTGGTACCAGTTGTTCCTTTCCATGTTTAGTGCTTCCTTCAGGAGCTCTTATAGGGCAGGCCTGGTGGTGACAAAATCACTCAGCATTTGCTTGTATGTAAAGGATTTTATTTCTCCTTCACTTATGAAACTTAGTTTGGCTGGATATGAAATTCTGGGTTGAAAATTCTTTTCTTTAAGAATGTGGGATATTGGCCCCCACTCTCTTCTGGCTTGTAGAGCTGAAAATTCTAAATCAGAGCGCCTCTCTCCCTCCAAGGGAATGCAGCTCCTCGCCAGCAATGGAACAACGCTGGACAGAGAATGACTTTGACGAGTTGAGAGAAGAAGGCTTCAGACTATCAGACTTCTCTGAGCTAATGGAGGAAGTTTGAACCCATCACAAAGAAGCTAAAAACCTTGAAAAGAGATTAGACAAATGGCTAACTGGAATAACCCATGTAGAGAAGTCCTTAAATGACCTGATAGAGCTGAAAACCATGGCACGAGAACTACCTGATAAGTGCGCAATCTTCAGTAACCGATTGGATCAACTGGAAGAAAGGGTATCAGTGATTGAAGATCAAATGAATGAAATGAAGCGAGAAGAGAAGTTTAGAGAAAAAAGAGTAAAAAGAAATGAACAAATCCTCCAAGAAATATGGTACTATGTGAAAAGACCAAATCTACGTCTGATTAGTGTACCTGAAAGTGACGGGGAGAATGGAACCAAGTTGGAAAACACTCTGCAGGATATTATCCAGGAGAACTTCCCCAACTTAGCAAGGCAGGCCAACGTTCAAATTCAGGAAATACAGAGAACACCACAGAGATACTCCTCGAGAAGAGCTACTCCAAGACACATAATTGTCAGACTCACCAAAGTTGAAAGGAAGGAAAAAATGTTGAGGGCAGCCAGAGAGAAAGGTCAGGTTACCCACAAAGGGAAAACCATTAGACTAAGAGCAGTTCTCTCGGCAGAAACTAAGTCACATTCGTAAAGGAGTTTCTACTTCACTGCTTATTTATAACTGACTTTTGGCTCATTGTTTTAAATCTATGCTGGCATGAAATGCTAATTTTCTAAGGACTAAACTAAGGTGAGATAGTCTAAAATAAAATTAAATCCTCTTTTCTTATTTTTCGAATTCCTAAGAAAATGTAAAACTTTTTTCCTAAACTTTCTATTTTCCTTTTATTTTTTTTCCTGTAAATTTGATGCTGGTAATGTTGGCCCAGGGCATAAGTGCATAGTATAATAAAGAAACAACTAGAGAATTAATAGAGAGAGAAACACTGAGAAATAGCGTGTTTTTGAAATATTTTTATTAGTTTTTCAATGCAGAAATGTATATAAATATATTATTTGCTTCTATTTACATCATTTCTAATGTACCTGATAAAATTATATAAAGGTATCTATTCATTGTCCTCCCCAGAGAGCACCATGACTTTCTGATGCTTTGCTTATCTTTGAAAATATTTCATGATTTAGATTTTTCACAAACTCAAAAATATCTCTCCAACTGGGTCTGTCCAATTGGTACATATTAACCAAGAGATAGGTGACATTATTTTGTGTGTGTGTGTGGTTTTTTCCTTAGCGATTCCTCTTTCAAAAAGGCGATACTGAAATAGTAAAACAAGAAATAAAAATAATTAGAACAATTAAATTTTACCAAGCAAAATAATAATTTATTAAACAGTTTCCATAATGTGTTGTACTATATCCTTATAATGAAATAATTAGTGATATATATAAGTCCTTCATTGATGAAGATAAATTTATAGAGCAGGAAGATCTTATTCTTTAGTCAGTGACCTAATAAGGATGAAGAATTGACCAAAATAATTTTTAAAAGCCCTTTATAAAACAGGTAACAAGACCCAATCTTCCAAAGGTTATATTGCCATGCTGCCTTAAACAACTGGTCCCTGTGTGAGACTGTAAGCATTTAATGAGGTATACATTGTAAGATGTAGAAGTCATCCTTTTATTCCATGGATACATAGCCAAAGACATGAGAGCTATGAATTCTGGAACCACATGAGACCAGGTCATCACAGGATAAAAATTCTATCTGAAAAAAAAACCTTTCTTCCAATGGTCCTTTAAACTACTTTCTGTTGAACTATAAAAAACCACTTGATAAATTACAAATATATAGTCATGACTAATTTATACTGATTTAAAATAACACAATTGTTTTCCATGCATAAAAAATGTTTGAGTATATGTCATAATTTATAATGTCATTTGAATTCTTCCTATGTAAACTGGTTTTATTATAGCACCTCTAAAATTATAGGAAGATTCTTTTTAAGAAACCTTCCTTCACATTTTTGTTTTCTTCCTTTTTTAACACGAATCTATAAAATAAACTTTTAAATCAAATTACATTTAATAGGTTGCAAAATGGTGAACTATATAAAATGTTTTTAAAAAGATAATCACTTTTCTGTAGACTTTAGGTAAAACAATTTTTATGATTTGGCATTTTATATGTATACAGCATTAAAATTAGAAAGTATTTAGGAGAATTGAATGAAATGAAAATAAAAGATGAGAAGATTATATTTGCTAAGAAAGTCTGAAAAAATGATTTAGACCTGGAGCAATAATTTCCTATTTGTATGTAACACAGTTATGAGAATGATGCAGCCTCTCTTTCACCATTGGTAGAACAAGAGAGGAGATCGATGAAAAAGCTATGGCAGAAGAGAAGTTGGGAATCATCCTTGATCATCTTCAGTTAAGAAGGAAATTGTCACTTCACCTGTGCCACAAGGATTTCACCAAAGTTGTGTATTTCAATGCTTTTTAAAAGAGACTTTATCACCTACCTAGATATTCTAAGGTTTTGATCAAACACTTCCTACCTCCATGTAATAGACTGTAAAAGTGGGAAACAGATTTTTCTGTGCTCAGATCACCCCTCCGCACAAGCAGCACTTCTGGAAACCTGGACCTCAGCTCTGCCTGAGAAGCCTGCCTGGTCTCCCTGCTTAGACTTCCTGATAGACATGGATTTTCAATGTTCCAGTGCTACTTTATCCAAATCATTCTACTTACCACTTTACTGACTCTTCTATTTTCTGCCCAAGCTTCTTGACTTGAAGACAAAAAAAGGACAAATAAACAGTTTTCTAAGCTGACAGTTTTCTAAGGAAGTTTCTTTTTACAAATGTCTAAACTTGGAAACGACAAGGGAAGCAGGTAACAAGACGGACTCTTCAGAAAATAGCGTTTAGGGAGAAAAAAGTTTTGTTTTCAGAGCCCTGCAGAAAAACAGTAAGTCTATAGTAAGAGCTATTATTTACTCCCATTGTTAGGTCCTATCAGTGTTTCTCAATAAAACCTTTAATTGGTAGACTTTGCTTATGTGTAGGGGGAAAATCACCAACTTTGAGGTTGGAATATAAAATGCATACACAATCAAGTAAAGACTAAAGAAGAGAATATATGAAAATGACTTTGCACAATACCTAACATTATTATCATCACCACCACAATAACCATCACTACCAAAAGACCTGTTTTGAAATAGCATTGGCAGTGCCACCCGCTAGATATGTGATATTGAGCAAATTGCTAATCTTTTTTGAGCCTTAGTTTCCACTCTACAAACTGAGAATAATACCTACCTTAAAAGTTGTTGGGAAAATCAATTCAATTTTGTTTGTGCTAAGTACTCATTAAATTTAAACTGCAATTTTTTTGTGGTTGGTGTAGGGCAAAGGATAGGACAGAGTTCTCACTAGGATGAAGGAATTTGTGCTATGGAGAGTGGTGGGTCCTCTTAAAACACCCATTTATTACTTGAAACCTCAGAAAAGACAAAAGCAAAGAAAGATGGAAAATGAAGAGAAGAAAGAACATTACCATACAGCATATAAAATACATTCTTTAATCAGCCATCCATATTTATTAGATTTTTAAAAAGCATCCAGTGCCTTAAAAGGTTTTTGAAAGCTACGCTATTTTTAATAAAGTCTTATGTGAAGCACCAAATGAGCTCTTAAAAAGGCTGGAAGTGCAATTCCTCTCCATTTCTCTCAATAGGAATTGCCCAGGTGTAATGTGCTCCTTGCAGCACATATCTAGGGACTGAGCCCACTGTATTCTTTGCCAGTGAAGGCTTCGAGGTGTCCTGGGGAGCTGTTCCTGGAGTGTTAGAAAAGATCAGAAAGCAAATATGGAAATCACTAGCATCTTTTGATTTTGAAATGCACCTTGTTGTGCATTTACCTGGTTGACATATGAATGAAGAACTCAAATAAAACATCAAGTCTCATTGAGTAAGGTTTCATAAAAAGTATTATTTTCTTCCTGGATGTAACACAAAAAGCGAAGCTATCACTAGATGGTTTTCTCTATTTTTATGATTTTTAAGAGACGAAACAGGTCAATTCTTGAAAGCAGACCAGTTTTTTAAATATATCATGTCTTAAAAATATTTTTAATAAACACTTGGTTCCTACTATTCACAGAAAATTTGCTCTTACATGTTAGGAAATGCCTTATCTCATCTTTTTTTAACAGCCATGTTCCTAAGGTGTGCTTGATGTAAGAGAAGCATTTTATAATTAGCGATACATACATATACCCAGACCTAAATTTAGCCTAAATGCATTTTCAAAAAGTTGTAAAATATTGTGTTCAGATTCTCTTTTCTCCAATGGATTAATCTGAAAAACAACTGGGACTCAATTTAGAATTTCCTGGCAGCGAGCAAGAAAAATGTCAAAATCACAGTTTTACTTTATTGAAGGCCCTCTTAGGAGTCCAATGGAAAGAAATGTGTGTGCCTGGTAGTCAGAGAGCAGTGGGAGGTAATATTTAGTTTATTAATGTGTCTTTGATTTTTTTTCTTAGTGTTGATGCCTAGTATTAAAACCCAAGACCTTGATCCAATTTTCCCCTTGCCCTCCCTCTAATGAAAAAGCGCTATGAAAAACAGATAAAGTTAACAAGATGTTGCATAAAATCAAAGTGCATTTCAGCAGTCCCAAGATATTCAATACATCCCATTTGCTTGTGCATTGGAATGGCTCAGTAAATTATGTTTCAGTTGTAAATATTGAATTTTAATATCCAAGTGCCAACAGTACACAACGTTTTACATGCGTTAGACAACATTCTTGGCCTCTGGAAGCTTAATTTTTATAAAAACAAAACCAGTAATTTGTTTTCTTGATGTTTTTCTTATTTTGCATTTTATTAACATGGCAAGAGCCACGTATTTATTGCTTGTACATTGGATCTGATTTTCTTTATCCTTCATATTGAATTAAACTAAATTTTTGAGAGATCTGCATTAGGGTGAAGTGTGACTAAGAATTAAGAAAATTGTATTGCTAAGTAATAGATAAGTTCTGATATTTTAGTGGCTAATAAACTATTGGTAATATATTAGAAAATTGATGCAAAATAAAATTATAGTAAATTTCTTGATGTGTTTGATCCTTCATAAACTCAAGAAGCAGCCACCAAAATATTAGTGAAACATGCAGATCTTTTGTGGAAATACTAACTGGATTATTAAAGATTAGTCGTGTTATTTGGGTGCTTTAGCAGAAATATTTTAGAGGGATAAAATAAAAAAGATTAAATGACCTGGAGATGTGTCTGACACCTAATTTTTATCTATTAAGACACTAGCTACAGAGTCTTTGATGTGCTATTACCAAAGTATGACACTAGTTCTAGAGAGGAGTCTTTGGGAAAACCACAGGCTAAATGATCTGACAACAAAATGCTCTTGATCTTCAGGTCATTGGTAATCATGGTGTTGAGATTCGTTTTGTTTTCAGTACGTTTCATAAACTAGTGTTTCAATTTTTTTGTTCCCTCCGTGATTAGAAAAACTATATTATATGGAGAAATACCATTTTTGTAATATTACTTTTAGGACCACTTTCTGCCCAGTTTGTCTCTTATGCTTAAATTCCAACCTTCATTCAACTCTATTTCCCACCTGTTTTTCCCCTGCATTTTAGAGAGGTTTTGTTCCCTGGCTTACATAACTTTGGGCTGTCATAATAAAGTATGGATCTGTAGTCAATGCACAAAATAGATGAGGGGGTAGTCATATTCATCTTGCCAAATTCCCTATGCTTGTGTTTTTTGCCTGAAACGATTTTGATGATGCCAAGCACACTTAACAGAGATGATCATTGCTCACCATCCCACATCACTGCTGAAGAAGGACCTAGGGTTAAGGCTCTGCTGAAGGCAGGTGCCACATTTTGTATTATGCTTGGTCAAAATAATATAATACGAATGGTAAGAGGTGGGGTAAGGCCATGGGAAGTTAAAATCCATTCACAAGTCTAAATTATGAGGAAATAGGAACAATGACTAAATAGAAAAGCTGGTCTTCAGATAAAATTTAAATTGAAACGTAGAATCACTGAAAAAGAGAGAAAGAGAAAGACCAAGGGACAGAGTGAATATATCATTGCAGACCCTAGAAGAAGGATAGTTGTGTCCTTTCCTATTGACTTTTGTCTTCCCATTCCAATATGTGTCTCCCCTTATCAAATTGCTTTTTACTTAAGGTTATTTGGGTCATTATTCTCTGCAATTAAGAAAATCTTAACAAAAACAATTGTGGACAACCAAAAATATGAATATTAAAATGTCAAGTTACATTTGAAAATCTTAGAGCCATAGAACCATGAATATCATCTTGTGCAACCTTATATATAAAAATAGAGGTTTTAAAACCTTATAAATGTGCTTAAAATGACATGGTAAAAATTATATCACAAATGTGTATAAGTGGTCTATACTTTATGAAACAGTTTAATGAATTTTACTGATATATATTTAGGGTAGACACCAGTAGCTGCCCTTTTTACAGATGAGGAAATAGAGTTATTTGCCCAAAATTCCATGGATAATAAGTAGAAAAGGCAGAAATTTTTTTCCAACAAACTAAAACTCTATGTAAATAAATTAATGAGAGGCATGTTGACATTCATTATAAAGAGCTGAAAGAGTCTGTTCTCAGTTGCTGTAGCATGTCATCCCTCCAAACCTAACCAAGTACTTTATAAGTAGTTTCAGAAAAATAATGACACCACACATTTCTAGAAAAGATCTCTATTTTTTACATCTATGCAAGTGATTTATTCAAAATTCCTAGAATAATTTGATTTGATGATAATGAAGAGAATGATGACAGTGATAACAATGGTGATGGTGGATGGTGGTGATGATAGTGATGCTGAATGCATAAGTGCCTACAAGATATCTCAAAATGAATGTTCCTCAGGCACCTCACTTGGCATTTCCAAAACAGAAATCATCTCGCAACCCAAATATGCACTCAGCCTATTATTCCAAGCTCACAATCTGAGTTATTCTTTCCTCTTCTGCTTAAGTCATCCTTGACATGAAAAGTCACCAGTCTTGGAAACAACCTGTCTTCTAAATGTATCTTGGACCAGCTATTCATGTCCATGCCTACACCCTCTACCTGTGTTTAGACCATCAACTTTTCTCTTTTGAATATCTGAGTAGGTCTTCTAACTAGACTCTTTGCATCCAGCCTCTCGTTCTTAAGAGGGAATGCTTATTAATCATTTTTGTTCCTGAGCAGAATGAGCTATCTGAAGTGAAATCTGATTTCACACTCCTGCTTAAAATGAATCAGTAGTTTAAATCCGTAGTCCTTAACGTGAATTACCAGTGTTCTTATGGCTCTCTCGCTCTCCCCTAACCTCACCAAACACCTTGCAAACCCATGTACAGTTACCCGGATGTACTATACTCTCTCAAAACTCTATGAATTTGAACTTTCAATGACTACCAATACCACAATTCCGTTATTGATAATAACTGCTACTACTACTACTCTACCAGTATTGAAAAAGTCAAATTAACAGTTTTATTCTTTCATGGGAAGAGTTCAGAAGTAGGAGCTTCAGGTTGACTATGTAATAAGGCAGCAGTGGTCATCAACCTTTCGGGCACCAGGGACTGGTTTTGTGGAAGACAATTTTTCCATGGACTGAGGAGAGCAGGATGGTTTCAGGATGATTCAAGCACACTATAATTATTGTTCACTGTATTTTTATTATTATTACATTGTAATAAATAATTATACAACTTACCATAATGTAGAATCAGTGGGAGCCCTAAGTTTGATTTCCTGTGGATAGATGTTCCCATCTGGGGGTAATGGGAGACAGTGACAGATCATCAGGCATTAGATTCTTCTAAGGAGCGTGCAACCTAGATCCCTTGCATGTACAGTTCACAATAGAATTCACGATCATATGAGAATCTAATGTCACCGCTGATCTGACAGGAGATGGAGCTCGGGCAGTAATGAGAGCAATGGGGAGTGGCTGTAAATACAGATGAAGCTTTGTTCACTCATCTGCCACTCACCTACTGCTCCGCAGTCCGGTTCCTAACAGGTCTGTGGTCATGAGCTGGGTTCTCCTGGATTAAAGGATACACATCCTTTTTTTCTTAAAGCTTGATGGTAGCTTTGATCGCATAGTATAAAATTGCCCCTTAATTTCCAGTAATTGTTTTCAACCAGAAGGAAAAAACAGAACTTTTCACTAGTCTTCTGTGGGTCAGAACTGATTCATATTAGTACTCCTAGACTCAACATAGACTAGGAAATGTAATCAAAATTTCAGAAGGTTACTTTTACTAAATTAGATGAGTAGAGAATACACTAATAGATAACTAGAAATATCCTCTATAGCTATCACATATTCTATACTTAGTATACAATTGGCACTTTGATGCATACTTTATATTCATTATTTCATTTACTCTTCCTAACATATTCCAAAGTTAGGTACCTACAATCCTCATCTTACAGAAGATAAAAGTAAGTCTCAAAAGGTTATATAATTCATTCTATGTATTGCTATTAAGTGCAAGAGATGGAATTCAAACTCAGAATTTACCCCAAATTCAATGTTTTTTTCATCGTACTAGATTGCCCCCTCATTATTTATTAAATGTCAAGGCCTGTACCAGGCATTGGCCATACAGAAGTGAAGCTTGTGATCAAAGAGAACAAGCTGAAAGTGCTGGGGCATAAAGGCAGGAATGCCCATTTATGGCGATGAGTAAGTAAATAGGCATCAGAAACGGGTATGCAGAACATATGAAGATTGCACTTGCTGTTCTCTCTGCCTGGAAATATCTGGCCTCTCGGCACAAACACTAGCATATTTGTCCAGTCAACTCCTGCTCTACTCTGTGTCACCTCTCCACTCCACCATCAGAAAATATGGTTTAGGGATACCTACTATGAGTTCTCTTAGGCCCTATGCACACTTCTGTTTCACTATTTACCTTATCAAATTATAATTCTTTTTGTACAGATGGTACCTCCTTGCACATTGAGATCAGAGATTTTCTTTCTTTTTTTTCTTTTCTTTTTTTTTTTTTTGAGACGGAGTCTAGCTCTGTGGCCCGGGCTGAAGTGCAGTGGCCGGATCTCAGCTCACTGCAAGCTCCGCCTCCCGGGTTCACGCCATTCTCCTGCCTCAGCCTCCCGAGTAGCTGAGACTACAGGCGCCCGCCACCTCGCCCGGCTAGCTTTTTGTATTTTTTAGTAGAGACGAAGTTTCACCGTGTTAGCCAGGATGGTCTCGATCTCCTGACCTCGTGATCCACCCGTCTCGGCCTCCCAAAGTGCTGGGATTACAGGCTTGAGCCACCGCGCCCAGTCAGAGATTTTCTTTACATCATTAGCACCTAAGAAAAATGTCTCACATGTAGAGGTCAATATTTTCCAATGTGAAAGACCTTTCATGATACGTGTTATCACATACTAATTTATGTATATTTCTGTGTATATGTGAATGTGCGTGTGAAAGTGAAGCAAAAGCACTTCATTGCACTTCAGTGAAATGAAAATGTGCATTTGCAATTAGTACATGTATTTTAAATTCCACTTTCTTTAAATTGTCTTTAAAAATTAACACAGAATTTTTGTTTCTTCCACAGATACAAGCTTAAAGCTTGATGAAACTCCAGCTTGATGGCACAATCAAACCAGATTTATTCTTGATAAATGTAGTATTCATAATTTCCTATAAGCTTAATTATCACCTGTGCCTAAAGATAAACACATTTACCTAAATGATTATCCTTTTCAATTTTTTTAAGACATACCTACAGAATAAAAGTAATTCAATATTATGGAGCATGTAAAAAAGAGAAAAACTCTTCATACCATTATTCACTTTCTTCATGTATGTGGGGTGTGTTGTTTCACTTCTAAATTTGCTGGTACTTTCCATACATGCGTTTGCATTTTGGGCAGTTACATATGCTATGGCTGAGGTTAGAAGATGCTGGCATCTTCTAAATTCTGGGCCATGATGAGAAAAGATGTGGCATTAGAGGAGATGGTATTCAGTGCTTTAGTACAATCTGGCCTTTTAGAAAATACCCAATTGAAAAGGAATCAGTTCTTGGACCAACTTAATTTTTTAATACACTTTGTTCTGTATCTCCTAATTATATATATAACTGTTTATATATTTTGATGTTAGAGAGTATAAAAAAGAGCTAAAGACACTTGATGGAATTAGGAAAGCTTTCCTTTCCTTTTATTTTCTTTTCTTTGGTTTTTTCTTTCCTTTTTTCTTTATTACATATAACTAAGCAAACATAACTCCTGCTTTAAGAAAGTTTTGCTTTCAAAATGAAATAATACTAATGAAAATAGATTGAGAGTAAGTTTTGGTGTAATATAGGATTTATCTTTAAGTAATTATGTCTTCATATAAAAATAGTTGACAATGTGCCTTTATTCAAAAGTGCCTTCATGATTCTATTTAGCCCTAAAAACAATGTCTTAAGATAGAGTGCTTCTCTTTAAAGATGAAGACATTAAAGCTCTGAGAGAATATATAATTTGACTGGATTTCCAAAATAGTGAAGTCATTATTGAGTCCTATTTTTTAGACAAAAGTCCAGGGCTCCATGTAGTTCATAAAGAAAATGCATCTTGACTCAAATTTTAAATCACTGTTTACCTCTTTCATTCTGCTTAGCTTAATCACTAGCAGCAAAAAGACACTTCCATGGCATGGTGTTATAGACTCCTTTCCAAAGTCTAGAAAGTTATATCTTTACCCTAACTCTCTCATTTTACAGACAAGAAGATTGAGGATCACAAAGTTACTACTGGTCTGCAACCTGAGCGGTTGTGCTTCTTTCCACACAGGGTAAAAGGGTTCTTTCTTTTGCAGATAGAATATTGAGTGGTGCCAAATTGGAGAATCTGGCCTATGTATCACTTTTCAATAGGAAGAGTTCATTATGTCAAGTTCAAGGATATTTGCTTCCCTCAATAAACCTGTATATCTTCACCACATATTTTCTTAAGCTGGTTTAGACAAATGCATATTCTTATGCTAACCATTCCCTGTTATGTTTAGGAGCTTAATTTCCTGAGATCTATTGTCTCAGTCCTGTAAAGGAATACTTGATCTAGGTAATTTATAAAGAAAAGAGGTTTCTTCGCCTTACAGTTCCGCAGACTGTTCAAGAAGGATGGCACCAGCATCTGCCCCTAGTGAGGGCCTCAGGCTGATTCCACCAATGATGTAAGGTGAAGGGAAACCAGTGCATGCAGAGATCACATAGGAGGAGAGGAAGCCAGAGGAAGAGTGGGGAGGTGCCACATTCTCTTTAACAACCACCTCTCATCAGAAATAATAGAGTACAGTTTACATTTAACACTTACGCTAACAATAGATGAACTATTTGCATTTTGTACAGTTACCCAAGCAGTTGCTGCTGCTGATGTTAAAAGATGCTGGCATCTTCTAAATTCTGGGCCATCATGAAAAAAGTTGTGGTATTAGAGGAGATTGTATTCAATGTTTCAATACATCTTGGCTTTTTACAGGATATCCAGTTGAAAAGGGACAATTTAATTCCCTAATTCCTTGGACAAATTTAATTCCCTAATAAACTTTGTTCTTTATCTCCTAAATATATGTAGCTGTTTATATATGTTGAAAACTCAATCAATAGTTCAGGGATGGCACCAAGCCATTCATAAGGGATCCATCCCCATGCTCCAAACACATCCCATTAGTTCCCCCTTCCAACATCACATTTAAACAGGAGGTTTGGAAGGGACGAACAGACAATCTATAGTACTGATGCATTGCTGATCTGAACAAAAAGTCATAAATAGAAAAATATCATTCGTAGTGCCTGCCCTGAACATACAAGCATTTCTGTTAATCTGATGCAGTCCATTTCTGTGAACCTGTTCAATAACAAAAATGGCATGCAATCTACCATTACACATGCTGGGCTACCTTTTCTGAGTATTGTCACTCTGCTGAAACCAGCAAAGTACACTACTGAGAAGTGTTCAAGGTACAAAAAGAGGCAAATATGAAAAAAATCAATCACTTTGGGAGGTAGACACATGCTTGTTATATCAGCCATTGTACTTGTCAGTATATCTTTCCAATTAAAGAAGAAAAAAAGGAAAGTACAACCATGAGGTGTGAGTACTAAAGGAATGAGCAGGGCCTTATGGGATGACACTACTGTGAGAGAAGTCAAGCAGCCTTAGCATAGACCTGCAGCTGCTAGTGATCCTTTATATTTCATCTAAACTCTTACTAATATCCCCCAGCAAGTTATCCCCAACCCTCTAGTACTCCAGCTCATCAGTGAGATGACCTGTGAGATACTTTCATCTTGGAAGTCTAAAAGTAAGAGTCCACCAGGCACCATAGTTTATAAGTTATTACAATTTAACATTTGTGTGTGTGTGTGTGTGTGTGTGTGTGTGTGTGTGTGTGTGTGTGTGTGTTTCTGAAGATCAGTCTTCCCTATAGACAGATGTTTTGGTAATAGAAAAATGTTGTGATGAAATTAACCTTTTTCATATGACACAAAGACGTGGTAGAGGTGTACCTTGATCCTGGTCACCTTCCAAGCGTCTAAACACATCACTTTATAAATAAATAAATAAATAAATAAATAAATAAATAAATAAATAAATAATTCTGGAAATCCAGAGGACAGAGCTTGATTTGTTTTCACATCTTTGTTTTTTCTCTATTTTAAATTTTAATATCAGTAGCCTCCATGGTAATCTCTTATGGTAATGTAGATATGAAATTTTAAACTGTTATTAAATCAGTAAAACCCCAGATTTTATATTAATTTAAGAGGATACTGAAACAGGAGAGTTCCCTGACCCCTCGAGGGATGCGCGCCAGGGGTGTCTTATTCACTGGGCTGTTGCGCACTCAAACCCTTACAGGAGGGGCAGCATGCAGGTGAGTCGGGGTGAGGGCTTTTGGGGTCTGGCCTTAAGGCAGTGTCTAGGGGTGTTACAATGCTCTTTTATCTTTGCTGTCTAGAGACAGCTAAGTGTTACCCATCTCAGTGGAGAGTTAGGGTAACAGCCTTTTACATCTGCTCTCTCGGCACCTGGGTCCTTGTCCAGCATCCGGGAAGGTCACACAGACTTGAAGGATGGTGAATGCGGGGATTTTATTGAGTGATGGAGGTGGCTCTCAGTGGGATGGATGGGGAGCGTGAAATGGGATGGAGGAGAAAGATGATCTTCCCCTGGAATTCAGCTGTCCCATGGCCAGTCTCCTCTGTGACCATCCCCAGCCAAATTCCTCTCGTCATCCAAGTGCTTCCTCTCATCTCTCCTTCTCTGCTGCACCATTCTGCCACTGTGCTGTTCTGCCGCTTTTCTGCTCGTGGAGCCAGCAGTTTGGGGTTTACATGGACTCAAGATTGTGGGCATGGTCGACCAAAAGGCAACATCTGAGCATTAAAAATAGGAATGACTGTTCTCATTTAGGGCTGTGGGTCCAGACTTGAGAGTGGAGCCCTCACCAGGCACCCCACACTCCTGCCTCTTGTCTATATCAATGCAATGTATGGATAGAACCACGCTAGAAATATTTAGACTATCTTGCTCAAGAGAAACCTTTAGCAGAAATCACTGAATTAATATAAGCTTAAATAGTGAAGAGGGAAACCTTGCACTGAGAATGGTTCACCACCAGCTTTAAAGATTCTGTTTTCTTCACAAAGGCAAGTTGGGGAGGTCTAATACATCCCAGAAGATCCCAAAATTTAACCGTGAGTGAAATTGTACTAGGAAATATTTTTCTATTATTGAAAATAAAAATGAACGAGAGAAAATTAAAAAGGAAAAATTAATTCTAAAAACTATAGTAGAATACAAATAGAAAGGTTATATTCTTATTCAGTCTTATTTAATTAACTATTACCAATGAAAAAGAAAAGAAACCAAGTAGTACATTTTTAGTGCTCTAAATAGTCATTGTATTTCAGTTTAACGTGGATCAAGTTGCTCCTTTATTGAGGATAGGGATTTGATGCCTGGCCCCATCTCTATATAGTGAGAACCGGGGAGACTGTTGCCCAGGAATTATTCTGTGATTGTGATTTAAAGTTAGAAGTGTAAGTCTAAAGTGTCATCCAGAGCATACAATTTATGAAAATCAAAACCAAAAGGACTTTATGGTATAAATATCTTTGTAATGCTAAAGCACGGCTAAGATTTTCAAGGCAGTTGAACTACTTCTTAAAATATTTTGAGTGGCTCACATCTTTAATGCCAGCACATTGGGAGGCTGAGGCGGGTGGATCACCTGCGGTCAGGAACTCAAGACCAGCCTGGCCAACATGGCCAAAATCCATCTCTAGTAAAAATACAAAAATTAGCTGAGTGTGGTGGCATGTTTCTGTAATCCCAGCTACTAGGGGATACTGAGGCAAGAGAATTGCTTGAACCTGGGAGGCAGAGGCTGCAGTCTGCCGAGATTGTGCTGTTGCACTCCAGCCTGGGCAATAGAGTGAGACTCCATCTCAAAAACATATATATATATATTTTTTGCTGCTGTTGTTCTGTTTTCCCTTTTTTGTTGTTGTTGTTCCTGAATGTAACCAAAAGTGTCTGGTTATGTAACTAACTACGTTGTGTCCTCCACATTCAAATAGTTTATTATAACCAAAATTTTAACATCAGGGAAGTCTGAAATTGTATTCACCAACAGATCTTCAAAACAATGGTAATAAAGCTCTCTAAGAAGATTGCTCGGTTTAAAAGTCTTAGAATAACAGAGAAGAAAATTTAAAATATTTTATCCTTTCAAATTGCTCAGAATTTTGAAGAAGTCTCTATATTTTTAGGATGGATTTGACTGAATAATATTAATAATAGCAATAACAACAGCTAGCATTTATGGATATCTTAACATATGCCAGGCATTTTATTTAGGAACTTACACATGGATTATGTAATTTAATAAAATAGTCTTATGAGACAGTGTAGCTAAGAGTTATAATCATGAACCTATATTAAGAGGAGGAATCTGAGACTTACACAAGTTAACTAATTTGCTCAAAATCACACAAGGAGGAAGTGGTAGAGTTAACATTTGTGCCTGACGGGTCTAGCCCCAGGACCCATGCCTTTACCTGCTTTCATTCCAAGGAAAATGGATTTATCATTCAAATGCATTGGGTATTTATATACCCAATATGATTTTACTAAATGCTTTATGCTGGCCAAGCAATGAAGGAAAAATGCATACAACAACCTTTTAATTATATAGTTCCCACCAAATCTCTAGTTGTGAGCTTCAAGAATAAGAACCTCTGCCCTTCTTTTGTGTGTGTTTTTGGCGTGCAAAGCTGCATTTGGTATCCTAAATATGCAATTGTCCCATGTCTTTCGTGTTTGTTTGCTTTAAGAGCCCAGTCAAGTTAGTCAGCCTTCCACCCTTAAGGGCTCTGAACAATGAGTGTAGGTTGGCATCGACCACCTTCATATTCTCTGATACCTGCAAAATTGTTCTGTGAGAATATTTCTTCCCTGAGGGAGGAAATTTCCTCCCTTTTAAACTCCAATTATCCATCTTACTTGTAACTTTTGCTGAAGATAACAGTTGGCCCCATTATTATTGTAAATAAACAGGCTACCTTGGCCTCTAAAAGTGTTCAATAACATAATTCTATTTTTTTTTTTTAAATATAAGACACAGTCATCAATGGACTGCACTTTAATATATAGTCCCATTGAGCTTTCTGAATGCTGGAAAAGTCTTATTTTGGTAACTACATTTTTTAAAATTTAAAATCTGGCTACTAGAGCTTCAAAGATGCTACCAAGATGTATACTGTAGTGTTGTTATCTTTAAAACAATACAATAGCCAACAGGATCCAACCTTAGATTTCTGAGAATATTTTTCCCGAAGTTAAGGTAAAAGAGAAACTTCTTTTTTAATTGATGAATTATAAATGTATTGCATGTGAACCATAATGGTTTAAATATCAGTTTTTGAGAATAGCTGTCTTAGTCAGCTATCCTCTAGAACATAAAGAAATGACTTGATAAAGCTGTTCATACAGAGTTTGAGCTGTGGCTGAATCATTGCCTTCTAATTTATGGTAAATAATTTATTTTTATTTGAGCAGAAGACACTTTACCAAGGTTTGGGTAGCAATAAATAGCAATGAGTACCTGGAGGTACAGAGGTAGCCTTGAAAGGTTTAGAATAATGCCTTAATTATAACTGTTTCTGCTTCTTTTCTACTTAATCCTTCAAAAGCAATATATATTTTACTTTTCTATTATCTTAATATTCTTCCATTCATAAGTATAAATTGAGCACCAGGTATGAGACAGGTACCGTACTAGGCACTGGGTATGCACGAATGAACAAAATGAGCCAAAACTTCTCATCTCATGGAACTCACCATTTAGAGGCATAAGACAGATATTTTAAAAAATAAATCAATAATTAAATTATAGGGTGTTTATAAGGTGATGAGTGCCTAGGAGAAAAATGAAGATAGGGAAGTCCTGGGGAAAGTTAGGATGCTATTTTCAAAGACTGGTAAAGACTTTACTGAGAATGTAACACTTGAGCAGAGCCATGAATGAGGCGAGGGAAAGATTCATTTAGGTTCCTGAGGGAGAAGGATTCTAGGCAGGTTTTTTAGATAGTTACATTTGGTCAAGGTTGCTTCACCCAAGGAAATTTTATATTCGCTTCTTTTTTTTTTTTCTTCCCAAGAGAGCTAAACTTAGGAATGTGAAGTATCATATGAATCCTCTAGACTGTGAACTCCTTGATGAGAGGAACAATGTCTTATTCACTTTTTCTGTCCTCAGAGTCTGGCTCAGTGCCTGGCATAATAAACATTCAGTGAGAGCAGCAAAAAGAGAATGGATGAAGAAAAATACATACAGACAAACATAGTAATTCTGTCTTCAACCCAGATTCCCATCTCCAGTTTTTACATTTTTCAGATAATCATTATATTTTACATAGTCAATATGATAATCTATTTATAGTTTACTTTCCAGTTTTTAAATATAAGAAGTATCTTAAAAGATAATTAAAGTTACTTCACCCCAAATCACTTGTTTCTTTTTTATTTTGATTATATTCTACTTGCCAGGCAAAGGAGAGTTGGAATCAAATTGGATAGCCGTTAAACTCTGTACTACAGGCTTTTTTCCATACTCCTTAGTATGATCTCTTGAAAATTCATTGAATGCTATGAGTATGTGAGTATGTACATCTCTATCACAGCCCCATGTCTGCCTCCTTCTTAGATCTTATCACAATCTGAAATTATCTTGTGTTTTCATTTCTTTACACTTATATTGAATTGTCAGTCTTCCTGACTCCAATGGAAGTGTTATGAAGCTTCATATTAAACCCTGACTCTAAGGACTTTTCACATAGTAGATAGACAACAGATATATCTGGAAGGAAAGAAGGAAGAAAGGAGGGAAGGAAGGGAGGGAGGGAAATAAGGAAGTAAGGAAGGGAAGGGGGAGGGAAATAAGAAAGGAAGGAAGGAAAGAAGGGAAGGAGGGAGGGAGGGAGGGAAATAAGGAAGGAAGAAAGGGAGGGAGGGAGGGAAATGGAAGGAAGGAAGGAAGGAAGGAAGGAAGGAAGGAAGGAAGGAAGGAAGGAAGGAAGGAAGGAAGGAAGGAAGGGAGGGAGGGAGGAAGGGCTGTAAAAGCAAACGGCAACAATGTATCTATCCTAAGAGCCTTATTTTCTTTGTAGACTATGTTATAATTTATCTGAAGACTTTCAATTAAAGTAATAAGGTTCTTAAGTGATTTTAAAATATGTATAGTTGGCCAAAACCCAGTTTCATGAAAATAAATGGTTAGAAGAAAATAAATGGTTACATGTATTTTTCTCAAAATGTGCACACCTGTAGGGCTTTGCTAACTAATAAGCAGACACGGTAGTTCACTCGCTAAGAAAAAAAGTAAAATTACATAGATCCATTTGTATTAACAAGCTCAGGAAAAATGAATGTAGTTGTTAACTTTCTAATCTGCTTTTGGATTTTTGAGATACATAATAAAGATATTAGTAATATGAAATGTTATTTATTAAGTGGTTCTAATCTAGCAAATTTATTTCATTAATACTTTTAATCAATACTTTATTATCTTTCCACATTGGACTTTTTTATTTAATCTACCATCACATTTTTAAAAATCCCTAAAATTATTCATTTGTTTTAAGATATATTTATCTTTTATCACTTAAAAGAAAACCAATCTATAGTTTATTAAGCACCTACTATATGTAAGGAGTTATGTAAGGAAGAATGTATCAGAAGTCAAAAGTATAGGTCATTCTCCTTATACGAAATTTGTAACCATCTCCATAATATGAATTAATCCATAGACAGTCAAGTGATAGAATTTGTCCCTTCCAGTGAAAAGGTATTGTAAGAATCAGATTTAGAAGGATGAAGAGTACAAGAAGAAAATTTCATGTACTAGGAAACAACAAATCAGAAGCACAAATTAGAGAAAGTTCAATGTGTGTTCCAGAACTATTGAGTAGTGGATAGGGGACATATTTCAATTAGAGATGAAATCAGAAATTGAGTTGCTGATAGAATGAGGGGATTCATAATGGTAAAGCTAAAGATTTTGACTGTATGCTGTTGCACAAAATTCAAATAACTACATAAAAATAAAAGTTTGCCATCCTAAATCATGCTCCATGAATGAACAAGAACAGGGTGAAAATTTAGATGTAAGTCTCTCAATGATTTTCATTTCTCAACAGTTCAAGAAAAAATCCAACAAACACAAGTCAAATTGAAAGTGAAAACTATATCCAATAGAAAGATTACCTTGGATTTATACAGCACTTTACCATCTAAGAGGTCATAGCTATAACTAAGAAATATTCACTCTGTGTAAGCCCATACACTTAGCTGTTTATGACATGTGTGTGTGTGTGTGTGTGTATATATATATATATATATATATATATATATGCATGGAATCATTCTTCACTATAATATAGATATTAGTTACCAACATATGCCAACTATAACACATTTCTGAAACATACTAAATATGAAAAAAAGAGTTGAGATGTTAGCAAATTTCATATGTATGCATCCAATATATAGACATGAGTTTTAAAACTGGGAGAGGGAGAAGGAAAAAGAGAGGAGGACAGCTTATATTTACTGAGTACCTACTGTGCATTATTCACTGTGCTGAATGCATTGCAGAGGTGACTTTCATATAATACTCCAGGAAACAGAAACCCAAGATCATGAGGTAAGGAGATTTTGCATTACGGCTCTACTCCAGGAATGTGTACTTGGTCTAGACTCTGGGCACAATTTTCCCTCCCACAAAAAGCCATAGGGCTTATATATGGTTGCTGGAGATATCAAGGATGTCAAAGTTTGCATTAACCACCAAATGAAAGGAGTAAAAGCAAACTACATTATGAAGGTTGATTATGCTTTGTTACATTGATGGAAACTTTAAGTCAGACCACTTAATGACAGTTTTTGAAAATCAGCGGCATGGTCTTTGGATCCAGTGTTTTGCCATGGTATTTGTGAGACATTCAAATTGGCCAGCAGTTAAAATGAGTCTTGCCCAATTTACAGATGTGAGCCCTTCGGAGACCAAAGGTGTCCATCATCGCTGGAGCAATGGAGTAAAAACACAAAGAGAGGAAGTCTCTGGGTCATTCTGGGAGTTGCAAATTTCTCCAGGCCAGTAACAGCTGACAGTGGCTGGAGAATCTTACCAACACGGATGGTTGCTCTATGATAATAGAGAGACTTGAGGAGGAAACTATTAATATGTGGGATCAAAGGCAGCAAAATTTTCCCTGAAATGATGGCGCATCTTGAAGTACTGACCTCCAGGACAATTTTACCTATTTCCTATCTTCTACTACTTACATACTTACCATTCTTCAACCTCAATTGTATTCTTTCAAGCACTTCTTACCAGTTTCAACCACCTTACAAGCTCCATGCAGATGTCTGAAAAGCAACTCCAGCTTACATGACTAACACTAGGCTTGGTATCACCTCCTTGGAACGAGGAGTCCTAAGTCCCTAGACGGTGCATTGGACTCTCCATCCGTCACCCAAGGTGGAAATTTGAGAGTCGTTTTAAATGTTTCCCTACTTTTTATTTGCCATTTTCAATCACTCTCTAAATCCTGTCCATTTTATCTCATCAGTCCAATATTCCCCCTCCATTTAATGTGTAAATTTAGACATTTTTAATCCAAGAGAGTCTTTCTTTTAAGATCCTTGCTCTCTTGGAACCTCTCAGTCTTTTATTCCCTTCTAGTTTTATTTTCTTCCTATCTCAGCTCAGAAGCCCTCACTATAGTAATTTTTTAAATTATCATCCTCCACCACCTTGCCCACAAACATCCTTTTCATTTTTTTTCTGTAAACTCCAGAAGCAATCAATCCAATTGATCATTCACTTTGGGTAATGCTGGAGGGATTTAATTAAATTGGGCTAATGCTGTTATAAATCCATAAATCAATGCCCTCCCAATGCACTGGCTTGTCAATACTTTTATGCTTTCGTGATCATCTCTCTTTCTCTCATTTGTGAATTTTACTACTCTTCTCAAGCCTTCCGCCCCATATCTCACCTCTTCATCAGAAGGGTGCCTTGCTTTCTGCTTCACAAGGGTAAAAATGTTCATGTGTGGATGGATGGATAGATAGATAGATAGATAGATAGATAGATAGATAGATAGATAGATAATTAATCAGAGGCCTCTTCAAGTTTCTCCCTCTTCTGGAAACATATTTATACACATAATCAAAATTATTCATTTTCTCTCTCTTTAAATAAAACACTGTTCCTTCTGTTACTCATCTAGTCACATGGCTTTATCATCACAGACTGATCACTTCCAAAATTGTATCTCCAAACTTACCATCTTAAAACTCTGCCTTTGCTTTCTGCTCCAATGTGTCCTCTGGCACACTCAATAATCCCTATCTCAGTTGTTGTCACCAAACCAGGAATCATCCTCAGTTCCTCTCTCTCCTTCACTCCCCATCAAACCATTAATAAGCCATTCTATGTACTGAATCTATTCATTTTTGTCTCCAACAACCACACTGATTCTGTGCACTATCCTCTCTCATTCAGAATGCCCTAATGGTCTTCTACCTCATTTTATTATTTTTACTGATTCCTTCCAGTTCATTTTCCACATGACAACAATAATGATATTGAAACTCAGATTTGATGATGCTGCCTTTCAATGACTTTCCATTGCACTTTGAATAAGTCAGACTTTCTCAAAATGGCTTGTAAGACCCCATGTTATCAGGCCCGTATCTACCTCTCTCCTCACTTACAGTGAATTACTACAATGCTCTTTTTCCATCTCCTCAAACTTACCAGCTCTTTCTTCCTAGCATGCCTTTCCCAGCTCTTCACATACATTGCTCATTCTTTCTTCCCTTCCCTCACTCAGCTTAAATGCCATCTTCTCAGAGGGAGATTATCCCTGGTCATTCAATCTAAATAGGCTTCCCATCTGTGCCTCACCAAGTTATTTTTCATTTCAGCACTTTTTTCTTTCTTCTAGCATTGAGCACCATTTGCATAAGTTTATTTGTTCAACTATTTTTCTGGCATCCCATACTATACTGCTCCACAAAAGTGCAGTCGGTGTTTTCCTTGTTCTTCATTGTATCCCCAGAATGTAGCTCAGTGTCTGAGAGATAGGAAGTGTCTAATCCCAGTGATCTGTGCTCTAGATATCACCCTCCTGGTCTTCTGGGAGGTTGCTCCAATTGATAACTCCCTTTTCTATTTTCAGCCTCTGTTTATCTTCCCTGTTATTTGTATCTCCCCAAACTTTCCACATGGGCCAGCCCCTGTCAAGGGCTTTTTTGAAGTTCTTTATCAGAGTTTTCTGGCTCTCATATTAAGCCATATTATCTAAGCTAATTGCTACAGTAATGAAGACAACAGTTTTGCTCCCTCATACCACTCCTCTGTTTTATATCTCATTTATTCAGAATCCAACTACTTCTTACATACCTGAATGTGTCATTGGCCTTTCAAATTTAAAATATCCAATAATAAATTCCTCACCCGTAATGACTCCTCCTCGTATATCTCCTATCTCCTTCTACCATTCAGCCAATCTCAAAAAGCAGAGAGTCTGAAACTATCCTGAATTGCTCCTTATCCATCAGCCAGCACGTTCTCTTGATTATGTTTCCTAAACAACTCCTCTCTGCACAACTTTATGTTTAAATTCTCCCTCTTTTTGACCTCTTTGTTTGCTTTCTGTTTCACCAACTCTTTATTCTTTCTCTCTCAAAAACAAATCTATCAAGAAACTCTGTGCTTTAAATTTGTTAATGAGTCCTTGCTGCTTTAATAATATGTCAAATCTTTTATCTTTGCTATGGCATATGAGGTATCAACAGAGAAAGCAAACTTTGCAAAATGCTTAAAGGTATTTATCCTGAACCAAATGCGAATGACCATGGCCCAAAGCACAGTCTTCAGAGGTCCTAAATATATATGCTCAGAGCGGTTTGGTTACAACTTCATTTTATATGTTTTAGTGAGATAGAAGCCATCAATCAATACATGTGAGGTAAACATTGGTTTGGTCCAGAAAGGCGGGGGGATGTGGTGGGAGGTTTACAGGTAGATTCAAAGATATTGTGATTGGTGATTGGTTACAAGAGTTAAGTTACTACTAAAAACCTGGAATCAATAGAAAGGAGTGTCTGGATTAGGGTAAGGGCTTGGGATACCAGGTTCTTTTTTTCTTTTCTTTCTTTTTCTTTTTTTTTTTTGAGATGGAGTCTTGTTCTGTCACTTGAGCTAGAGTACAGTGGCTTGATCTCAGCTCATTACAACCTCCTCCTCCCAAGTTCAAGCTATTCTCCTGCCTCAGCTTCCCAAGTAGCTGGGACTACAGGTGTGCCCCACCACCCCCAGCTAATGTTTTTTTTTGTTATTGTCGTTTTCGTATTTTCAGTAGAGACGGAGTTTTGCCACATTGGCTAGGCTGGTCTCGAATTCCTGACCTCAGGTGATCTGCCCACCTTGGCCTCCCAATGTACTGGGATTACAGGTATGAGTCACCATGCCCAGCCTAAGATTCTTATTATGTTGATGAAATCTAATTGGTGGCCATCCTTAGAGACAATGGCAAATATTTCCTGTTCAGACCTTTGAAAGTTGCTAAACTCTCCAGAAAAGACTCAGTAAGAGAAGGAGATTCTCTATGGAACGCAGTTTTTCCCCAGACGAAACAGCTGTGTTGAGCCATTCCAAAATATGTCAAAGCAGTATAATCTGGGGTAAAATAGTTTGATTTCTTTTGCGGCCTGCTATCTGTCATGTGATGGTATGCTACAGTCAGGTTGGAATTTGGTATCCTACTGCTACAAAGAGTCTGTTTTGTCAGTCTTAAAATATCAGGTTTAATGTTAATGTTGGTAACTTGTGCTTGAATTCGGGAGGAGAGTATAATGAGGCATGTCTGAACTCCCTTCCCACCATGGCCTGAACTCATTTTTCAAGTTTATTTGAAATCCCTTTGGCTGAGAGAGGGGGTCCATTTGGTCAGTTGATCGCAGGAGGCTCTTAGAATTTTATTTTTGGTTACAAAGGTCATCTTTTATAATTTAGCTCCTGTTCATTTTCTCACCTTATTTTTTTAAATCACTATTCCCAACAAACTTTTAACTCCAACCAAGTTGCACAACCAGAAGTTCTCTGAAACCTCTGTACATGGGGCCTACTGCCTGGTCAACCTTATGCAACTGGCCAACTAGAAGGTCATCCATCAAGATCTAGTTCAAATGTTACCTTTTTGATAAAACCATCTCAAAACTTTTGTCCTTCTCATCCCTGGAAATGCGTTCTTTGTATCTTAAATATTTATGGCAGTTATTGAGCTCTGCCTTTACTAGAACGTGGGTATTTAGAGGCCTGGAAAATTTATTATCTTCTCTGGCTTTGTTCACAGCACCTAACACACAGTAAACACTCAATTAATGCTTGCCAAACTATCAGTAAGTTAGTAAATTAAAACTTACTGCTCACATGTTGAGGATATATTTCAGCTAGACATTGGTACCTGAGGTGATGTTCCAGGGATACTGCAGGTAGCATGGCCTAAGGAAAAGAATGAGTCTTTGGAGCAAGACAGGCCTGAATTTCAATCAATACTAGCTCAGTAATGTACCAGTCCATAGCAGTCGGATCTTATACAAGCTCTCTAAAGCTTTTCTTCCTAATCTATATACCAGAGATAATATAACCTACTTTGTAGACTTATCTAGGGATTGAATAATGAAGTATGTAAAGCATTTAACACAATGCCTAGCACATAGAAAAGATTCAATAAATATGGCAGTTATCATCACTGCAAATACAGTTCTTGGAAAATATCCCTGTAATAGTTTCAGTTTGGTTAATACGTACATCCCCTTGCTCCCACAGTGGATGTATGACATGGATAATGAGTGAATTATCAGGGCCATAAAGACAAGGTCACCACTGAACATTGTTTGCTTTTTCATTCATGTATTTTCTATGCTTTGTGTCAATCTTACCTCTTCGAAGAAATCTTACCATTTAAATATAACTCCACTCTGAGTGGTCCGTTAATTCTCATATTTTACCATTTTGCAATCAAGCAGTGGCATGCAATTGTGAAATTACTGCCATTTTAAGTGTTTTTGCTGGTTTCTCTGAGCATGTTTGTTTTTCAATTTTCACTGCAAGTTTCAGACCTTTGAGATCAGGGTCCATTTACTTGAACTCATTCATATCCCTCCTAGTATCCAGTGAAATGTCGGTACAAGTAGATATGAAATAGACTTTTGTTAAAAAAGAGAATTTAAAATATAATTCAATGCCTCAGTTCATAAGTAAATAGACTTGTTAGTATGTTTAGAAAGGTATCCCATCTGTGGTCCTAATATATGAAATATGTCTGTGCATTTTATATGATTTTGATATATATGGAACATAAAATTATTTTCATGCTTAGGTCTTCTATGTGTAAAGTCAAGTAAAGTGGACATTTTTAATCCACATTTAAACATATAGAGCATTTAATTTACAAGTAACAACTCAATCTAGTCCCTAGTAATGGCAATTTTATTATTTAAGGGAACACAGAAAGAAAACGAGAAAAAAATGCAGTAATTTATTGGCATGTTTTTAAAAAACTCCAAGGTCATTCTTAAGAAATAAGGAAAAGAATAACCCCAAAACATAAACATACAAAGTGATTATGTAGATTGCCTAGCCCTCAACAAACCTTTAATTTAACTGGGTTACTGGAAACGAGGCATACCACACAAAACACTGACTAGCCTATAGGGAACCTGAGGCAGACAGATTTTTTAGGTGTATCAGGGGATTTGATTGCACTAGTTACCTGCTCTCTGGAAAGTAGAACGGTGCCAGGGAATAATAAAGGGTAGATAGTAAGAGAGGGCATAGTGGGTAACCATGTTTCATTGAACTATTTACCCAGTCGGCTCTCTTCTGCCCTAAAGGAAGACAAACAAACAAACAACCTGAGACTCATTAAGATTGATTTTATTCAGCATATGTTATTCTTTGGGTTTTATGTGAATTCTAAACATTTAAAAGGCTAAATTTAATATTAAATACATCTTAAGTATTTATGTTATCTGGTATGTTATAGATGCTATATTGAAAGAAAAATGTCCCTATGGTTCAAACATGGAGGCCCTGTTGTTGAATAGTAGAATGCAAGAAAGAAGATTTTTATTTCTAAACTTAATATTGTGGTTTGTTTATAGCACATCTGTTGAAAAGTTCATCTGTAGAGTATGTTCAGCTGTGTCCGTTCTTTGAGGCCATTATTTTCAACTACCAAATGAAATAGTCCCTC
>NC_044558.1:123979234-124086734 GCF_007565055.1 Rhinopithecus roxellana | reverse complement strand
GTCTGGAGTCCCAGCTATCCTAGGACTGCAATGACCTTCTGCTTTGCATTTTCAATCTGCTCGCAGAGGCACTCTTCCCGTGGTTACCTCTGTTTACTTGCTCCTGGAATTCTTTTCAGCTGTCTCCAAGATAATACATAAAATCTAAGGTGTCACAAAATCCCAAGAGCTTACCACAGAATATGAAAATGTGTTTCCATATTGGGGAGAAATATACTAATATTATTCTATCAGCTGGAAGAGTCTGAATAAAACATCAGAATGTTTTAGTTGGCAGAAAAAAGAAAGGAAAGTGAATAAAATAAAGACGAAAGTAAACTAGCATTTACTGAGCACCTACTAGGTGACAGAAGCTGTGCTAAGTGCTTTCTCTTATTATTTAATGTAATCCACAAGGAGGTAACTGTCATATTTGTATAAAATAGAAAACTGGAATTCAGTTAAGTGATTAACTTGTTTAATGACACATATTTGATAAGTGAAGAAACAATTTACAAGATTTATCTGACTGCAAATCCTGGGCTCATTCAGTTCCATATTTCTGCTTGTTGTTACCAGTACTTGCAGTGACAGAGTTCAACCATGTGTGTAGTGGGGGATTTGGAAGATTCCAAAAGGCAGTAAATGGGTACCATTGAGACAAACTGACCTGCTGCTTGCTACCTTCATCACCAGCCTCTCCCTTTTGGCACCTTCTGTGGGTATCATACCCACCACTCCACATCTCAGATCTCAGCACCTCCCTGTCATCACAGCTATCAGCTGTCACATCACCTCCTAGAGTGACACATACCTGCTCCATGCCCATCTCTTCAGACTCCCTGAGTAGACCTGAGCTTGAATCCAGACTCATTAGCAAACTAACTGAATGAGAGTGGCTAAATTACTTAAACACTGTGAGCTTTACTTTTCTCATCTGTAAAGTGGAGATAATTATTCCAACTTTACACCTTTTGGAAACCGGTATGTAAAATCATCCAGTACTCTGACTGCCATACAGAAGGCATGCAAACCAGGTTTCAATGTGAAAATGGCATCGAAGATATAGCTAAATTTCATAAAGTAGTTCATGTTAATACATGAAGAAAAAAATATGTTACTAAAGACAAGACTCTATTCATGTTTTTCCTTCTCTCAAGTAAGTTTATGTTTTTCATGTTATATATCTCTATCTAGATAGAAAGCAGCCATTTTCAGCCAGAGATCATACTTGTAATTTCTGTTTATTCTTACAGTGCCTGATACTTCATTGAGAAAACAATGATTTTAATCTCTATTGATAAACTACTTTTGGAGAGTCCTTCTTGTCTGAAGTCACTGTGTGTGTTCTAAGCAGATTCAAATGGGGAATAGAATTTGGTAAACTTTGAGGAAAGATAGTTGACTAGCGATATATTGAAGCCTCTCAGAGACCATACCCTCAATATGAAGCTGAAAAGTAACAAAGAGAAGCCTGGCAAAGTCCTGGACCCTTTTTGTGGTGCCTCTTATGATATCAGTCACAGTTGCTGAAACAGAGGTTAATTGCAGTGTTCTGGGCAAACCCAGGCATTGGTAAAGTTATGTGGGCTTCATGCACTCTTTCAGCATTAGGAGGTGTCATTTTAGATAGTTTCCCTTTGGAAACCAACACAGAAAATCCATTCTAAGGAAGGTTACTCTTAAAAATGTCATGTTTCAAATCACCTTCAGAATTGTAACAGCCTTTGTTAGAAAGAGACACTGTATTTGGTTTTTCATGATCCGATAAAGCTTCAAACTTTTTTCCTCTATGGTTTAATAAATGAACTTCAAAAGTACAGTTTGATGGGTAACCATGAGGCTGAGCCATTACAGAAAGATTAGGCAGAAGCAATCGTGGTTGCACTTTTTCCAATTCAAAAAACAAGGCAAGTTGCCCTACATTTACAGCAACTATATTTACTGAACAAAGATTGAAACCTACTGCTAGACAAAGCTTAATTACTCTGTGGATGTGTGGATCCTGTAAATAGCCCAAGTTGAGCTTCTGTAAGTGACTAACATAAATGTCAGGGAACAAAAAGTCCCCATCATTTGACTTAAGAGCAATTAGAATAGCAAGCAAACAAAAATTGGATATTTTTTTAGAAGATTATATAATCAGTAGCCTTGAAATTCATTTACAAATGTTAGTTAACAATGTTAAACTGATTTAATTTTTTTAATTCTGAATAATTTAACTTTTAAATGCTGAATTACTGGTAAAGAGATGCTTTTAACTAGATCTGAGGTAAATGATCTGAATGCAATACGAAACAGAGCAAATAGTGTAATTAACAGTGTAAAACCACATGTAGGGTTGAGAGGACAGAAATGTAGAATCTAAGAGGACAGAAAGCTTTGCACTGTCTCCTACTGTACATAAGTATTCCCTTGGTCAAATAGAGATCTACACTTATACAGAGAACCTTTTTCTGAAAAAAAAAAAAAAAAAAAAAAAAAAAAAAAAAAGCCCCTATTTGAACTTACCTTGAAACTACATTTTCTGCATAGGAAGTGTTGAGTCTTATTTATATATTTATTTATAACTATTCACTTGTAGTTTTTATTGTCATCAGACCACAAAGTTTCCAAACTCAACTTGTATGCTGATTAAAAGTAACAGCAGTGTGTTTATTAAAGTCAGCAAATCTGTGATTCAAAAAGACACCTTACTAAAGGGTCAGGATTTTATATTAAGGAAGAATGTCTGAGAGCATGGAAGAAATGCTACTCTTTGAGCAAAAATATTTTATAGCTGTGAAAATCAGACATTAATAATTCATTTTTCATAGAATCTGCACTTCTGGCTCTTGGAAAGGCATAATAGTTTGAAAGCCCTACTAGGGTGAGAAGGAACATAATGTGCCTACCTGAGGCACACTGTAAAGTTAACTGACCCCTCTGTACCAGGGTGCAGAAAGCAATCCTTGAAACATGGTGCAAAATTCCATCCTATTTAAAAGCACTCTGAATTAATGTTGTCTGTAACCTCCAACTTTACAAGACCCCATACTGAATTAATAAAATGAAACAAACAAGAATGGTTTGAAGGATGCATTTCAAGGAATGTGGAAAATGAAAAGGGAAAGGCTTTCAGGCTACTCTACCTGTTGGATCCAATTATCTAACCTTCAAACCCATAAATTAATTACTATGATTGGTACCAGAGTCCAAAGATAAACTAGACCTATTCACTGGCCTTGGAAAGCTCACCGTCTGGTAAAGGGGACAGTCATGTAAGAGACCATTATAAGCTGATGGTTCCACGACAGAGTATTATTGCACAGGGTACTATTTGAACAAATAAGACAGATAACTTTCTGTCAGGAAAAGATAACATCTGAGCCGAGTCTTAGGCAACAACTAGAAATTCATCAGGAAATGTTGGTGTGTTCTAGAAAAAGAGATTGACATTCAGAAAGATGATCCATGCAAAGACTGTTCAAGCAAAATCACTGAAAGAAAAAGCAGTGTGGTGTATTGGGAAATACTAAAAATGCTTTGAGAGCGTAAAATGTCAGCTAGGAGGTAAACGGAGATGCAAGCAAGGGCCAGAGATTGGAGAATTTTATATGTCATATGAAGAAGCACGGATTTCATTATTTAAGGAATGGAAAACCACTCATGATGAGAAGGTAAATGATGTAGTTCCAGTGAAGCAGAGACAAAAACATAGGATACTATTTTTGTCAAGGTATATCATTAATATATCAAAATAACAGTTTATATTTTAGTAATCTTTAGTTTATCTTGTCTACAATATTTAAGTTACAGACCAATATTCATGGAATAAATGTTGCCTAACACTTATTCTGTGCATGCAAATCTGTGTAGGAAAACAAATGCAACTAAGAAAAGTTTAAGACAATATAATTATTTATGTAATTGTTTTTAATCGTACTAAGATTGTAAATGTTATTAGAGTCCTATGAAAGGAGATGAGATGTCAGGGCAACTCGAAAAATTTTTTAAAGTGGGATTTTTTCCCATTTTTTGTTTGCACAAATTTATAGGGAACATGTGCGATTTTGTTATATGCATAGATTGTGTAGTGATCAAATCAGGGCTAACATGGAACTTAAACTCTTACAAACATGTTAAAATATAAATCTCTTCATTTTGTTTCTGTGTTAGAGAATGTGGCACCCACCAAATATTTTATTTGCTCCCCTACATTTCTCAGTTTCTTTGCCATCAGGGAGAGCCATGTGACTACTGCCAGGGAAAACACAGTAGCATTGATGCATGTCACTTCCTGGCTCAAGCAGTTCAACGCTTTTGTATGATTTCCCAGCTCTTTTCTTGCCCTGCCATGGTGTCTGGCAGTGTTTCATGAGGTTAAGTCTCCATCAGCCTGGGCCCCTGAGTGCCTCTGGAGCAGAGCCACTCACCACATCTGCAAACCAATGTTTGTGCAGCATAAATAATTTTTTTTTCCTTTTTTTTTTTTCTTTGTGAGATGGAGTCTTGCTTTGTCACCTAAGCTGGAGTGCAGTGGCGCTATCTTGGCTCACTGCAACCTCCATCTTTTGACTTCAATTGATTCTCCTGCCTCAGCCTCCTGAGTAGCTGGGATTACAGGTGCCCACCACCAAGCCTGGCTAATTTCTGTATTTTTCATAGAGATGAGGTTTCACCATGTTGGCCAGGCTGGTCCTGACCCCAAGTGATCCACCAGCCTTGGCCTCCCAAATTGCTGGGATTACAGGTGTGTGCCACTGTGCCCAGACTGGCATAAGCCAAAATAAACCTAGACTATCCAATGAATATGCTAGTCCCTTATTATTCCTTCTCTACTGTCTCATACCTCGCCCAGTTTAGAGCTATATGGGAGCCTCATGTTTTTCTCCCTTCTACATTACAAACTCTTTCTATGTGTGTAACACTACTTTCAGAAAATAAAAATAAAATTGCTAAAATAAAACCAAAATAAGACAAACCCAAAAATCTCATAATTAAATTAAACTTTGAAAGATGAGTGAAGAAAATACACCAAAATTCTAGCAGTATTTCTATCTAGGAAGGGCTTGGACAATTGTTTTATTTTACTTTAATATGTTTTCCAGTTTTTCTAAAATAAGCCTGAATGATTTTTATAATTAAAAAACCCTCTCAAAATTAAATTTTAAAAAAATGATTTGGAAGCTTGTGAGAAATTGGTTCCCGAGAACACCAAACAGAAATGAAATAGTAAAGAGAGTAATATGATGTTTTTAGACTCTAAACATATGTGTGAGTTCTTATTTTCAAGGCTGTCTCAATATCTGCAATTCTTTTTTCCTCTGTTCTTTGGAGAACATGATCAAATTCAATATTATAATATCGAGTTATAATTATTTTATAGTTTAAAATAAAGTATTTAGTCTATTTCTTAGTACTAAGAATTACTTATATATTGTGGTGCTGAAATTATGTTTGAATGCGCTGAAAAGTAAAACATTAGTCTTTTTTATTTGCTTCAGTTTCCTTTCTTCCAATAAATTTTCTATATGTATCATTCAAAAATATCCCCATAGAACATTATATATTCTATTGGAAATCTTTTATCTAAAATATCTAACTTATTTTCTGCTCTCTGGAAGCTCATATTAAAAGAAAAATATCTAAACATCTATTATTTTCACCTACAGAGTTTTCATTCAAATATATTTGTTGAATTTTTTTTTGTTCAAGTGCTTTTTTTTCCTAAATATTGTAAATATAAGGGAAATACTATGGAAACACTATATTAGCACACATAGTTATGGCAGAAGGTTGATCCCTTGCCCATTAAGATATTATAATTAGATCTTTTCCAATCTAATCTCCTCAAACTTAAACTTTCAGATTTCAGTCTGAATTAATGTGTTAATAAAACTGAAGAAAATTTGTGTAGAAGAAAAATGTTGTATTAGTTTTAAGATCTCAAGGACCTAAGTAAGGTTGATTAAAGTAATAGCATCCTAACTGAAATTACCAAGGGTATTTACAGGCAACAAGGGGAACATAACATTTTAAACATAACTTTGGTCTAGATTCTTTCTATTCTTCAGTTTCATAAGTTACCTTAAACTTCAAATGTTTGAAGACTGATTCTTAAAGCTAAGGAGGGTAGGAGTCAGGCTGTAATTGTAAGTAACATGTTGCCCATTTTTCTGATTTCCTCTTCTTCACAGGATTTACTTGTTCCCAATAACATTAAAGTAGAACTTGTGATGTTTGCATTTACTAAAGCAGAGCATGGGTTTCAAATAAAGTTGTGAAATCCTGTTTTATATTCTTAAATAAAATTCTACCTAATAATAAGCCAATAAAGTAGGGTAGCATCATAGTTCCAGGTACCTCAACAAGAAATCTGAGAGTCAGCGAAGTGCAAGAGAACCTTACAACCTAAGTTGTAATGTCCTAGTGATGGAGAAACTAGACCAGCCCCACCCTTAAGGAAAATATCTTAATATTGACATACAAAGATCACACACCAAGGCTACCATCATTGCCTGATAATTATTGATTGTCTCATTTATGTTTTATATTTGTCACCTAAAAATATTTATGCTAGAATAAAAAGATTTCAAAGGCTATTACTCTATTTTAAATGATGTAGTGTTTTAAATGTGCAGCACCACTGCATCTCTTGTCAAAACCCTCTATTATACAATCACTCAACCTTTTATCAAATATCTGTTGTGCATTAGACATGGTGTTGTAAACAGTAAGTAGGAGAGGAGTAAATGATGGAGAATGTGGCTACAAAATCAATCTTAAAACCTCTATATCATCTCTTCAGTCATATATTCCTATACTTCTTGTTCTCTCACTCCTCTACAGACCATGAGCTTAAGAATTAGACTTCTTGATTTAAACCTTCACTCCTCTATTCATTATCTATGTGGCTTTGGCAAGTTACTTGATCTCTCTGATCCTCCCTTGTAAAATTTAAGTGGCAATATTATGTCCCTCATATACTTATGTGAGGATTAAAAGTGAGAATGCAAATTAAGAGCTCAAAATAGTGATTGGCACATATAAGCACTCAATAAATGTGTGCTATTATTGTCATTATTATTGGTAGTAGGATTATTATTACTATATTTAATGTCATCAAGATAGACACTTCTTTGCTTCCATTAGCCACTTCATGACATCCTTCATTTAACTATCATTTATTTTGTGCCTGTCACAAGCTGGTTTCTTTGCTAAATTTGGAGTCATAAAGATCAATAAGAAACACTGACTCTAAAGAGCTGCCCTTCATATACTGTACCCTTTTAACCATTTCACCCAATTTCTCAGGAGGAGTCATTTCATCAGTTCCCTGTTCTTCTATTATTCTGTCTCTGCAAAGTCAGTTATGAATTAGTTTTACCATCCACTTTAAGCCCTTATGTAGACAACAATATGATTGGTGACCCTACATAATTACGGTTTCCAGCTGCCTATAAGATATCTGCATTTATTTCAAAGATTTCCTACTCAACTCAAGGTACTTACCACACTTCTGCTACTCTCACTCTCAGCAAGTGTTCTTGCCTATTTCACGGGAAAAAAAGATAACGAAGAAGGTAAAATAGAAACTCTGCCCATCCTTTACAAAGAGCCAATTACCTATGTCTGCACATATCTCCCTCTCTCTCTTGCTGTCTCAGAAAGAGAATACCTCCCCATCAAAAGCAATACTGTCACCTGAGCTTCAGAGGTTAACTTTTACCACCTCCTCCAAGACCTCTGGGAATCCATAGACTTTGCTTCGTAGTGTGTTACCTTTTTCTTTTTTCCCTTCTCATCTAGTTCTTTAAATTTTCTCATGTCATTGTGCTCCATTTCCTTTTTCTTCTCTAAGAGTCATTCATTCTCCCAAATACTGCCCTAACTTGCTTCTTCCATTTACACCCAAGATACTCAAAGGAAATTTAATTTTGATTTACCTTTTATAGTCATACAACCCACTGCATTCTGGTTTTATATTATACCAGTTTCCCTGAAACTATTCTAATTCCAAATTCAATGGAAGGTTGTCAGTTTTTATCATTTGGTACTGTTGATCGTTCTTTGATTCTCTTAGCTTTCTGCTTGTAAAACGTTGCTCGTTGCTGAATTTCATCCTGTCTCATTCACAACTATGTGTCATTTGCTTTTCTGCTCCTTAAACCCATGATTTCTAGGTTCTTCAGCCTTTTCTTTTTTGCGTTCTGAACACTTTCCAAGGACATTGCTGACAAACTGGGTGCTTTTCACATTTGTTACTCCATTATCTACCTCATGGTAGACACCACAAAACCACCACCCAGCACCCACTCCGATTATGATCCCACTTCTAGAGGTAAACTCTGGTCAGTTTTCAGTACTACAGGGCTGCTTTTACCATATCCGGCATAGCTCACTTTATTAAAGAGGAAATGTATAGCTGATTCTGCTCCCCTTAAACATACACTCCAGTTGTAGGCTTCTGCTAAAAACTTGAAGGAAAACTAATCGCATAAAGAAAATAGAGGACCAAAAGAGGCATTTTCTTAAGTAAATATGCAGCATAAGATTTGATCACACATAAGAATTCAGAGTTTAGTGATTTTAAGACTCCAGGCTGGACGCGGTGGCTCATGCCTGTAATCCCAGCACTTTGGGAGGCTGAGGTGGGCAGATCACGAGGTCAGGAGTTTGAGACCAGCCTGGCCAACATGGTGAAACCCCATCTCTACTAAAAATACAAAAATTAGCCAGGCATGGTGGCGGCCGCCTGTAATCCCAGCTACTCGGGAGACTGAGGCAGGAGAATCGCTTGAACATTGGAGGCGGAGGTTTCAGTGAAGGGAGATCGCACCATTGCACTCCAGCCTGGGCAATCGGAGCAAAACTCTGTCTCAAAAAAAAAAAAAAGAAAAAAAAAAAAACTCCAAATAAATGGATTTTTTTCTATAAATGAAAATTGAATTATTAAATTATCATGCTGGTGTTAGGCATTTGTAGTGAAAAGGGAAAGGAAAAGAAACCATCTATTTTTCCCCTCAAGGCCATATTATATGTGAATGTTTCCTGCTTAATAGCTGCACCTGCTGGTAAGGACAAAGGATGCATAACTTGATTTTGTAAATAACTTATTGCAATGGGCCAAGACTTTGTGCCATACCTAATGGGCACATTGCCTCCTCTTTTGATTGCTTTCCTTTGTATACCATTTAGAAAGAAAAGGCTTGTACTGTTGTGTGTACTAGCTTAAATATGTTTTCATTACTGCTTGAAATTATTTCTGTTGTCATCTCAACCGTTGTCAGCCCACTATTTGTTTTCAGAATTTCCGGTGAGTTTGGTAAGTGAAGCTGTCAACCTGCTCAAATACACAGTCAACTTTATTATTTGCAGTGTTAAAGAAATGTAATCTTTCCTTTAGCAAAGTTTGTTGAAGAATAACGGGAGCACAGTTTAGAAATGTACCAAAAACAAGGAATTAATTTCTGGTCAACCTAATTGTAGATAAGTTTTAAATACCATGTCTTCTCAGGAGTAAAATTCAAAGCAATTTTGTGATATTTGACATAGGAGGAGTTCAGCATAAAAAACAGAAAAACAAAATATACTTACAAAAATACAACATATAAAATGCTTTCTTTTTTTCATAAATCACTAATAGAGTAGGGACCCAGAGCTTTGGAAGTATATTTTGCATCCTTATGTTACATTAACAGTTCACTTTGGAGACCTGAAGAATCAGGTGGCTAATCAGGTATATGAAGAAGTTTCCTTACCATTCTTAAACAACATACCATTTAATTTTGCATTAGTATTCTCAAGTGAATGCTGAATTCTTTTATCGCTATGTTCATATTCAAGACCATTATAATAATAGTTTTGTGTGATTTTATTTTTCTGATTCAAAAAATGAAAATGCTCTATCTAAACAAAGAAAAATGATTGTGAAAGCTAAGTTAACATCTCCTTTTACTTCTTTTTAATTGATCTCTTAAAGGAGGGAGTTGGGGGATTGATAGGATCCATGTACAGAAAATTGGCTAGAGGTTGCAAGCCATGTCACCATGATGTGGATAAAATAGTCATCATGCTCTTGCTGGCAGAAATACATGCCCAATTACTCAGTATCTATTTAGTGAGGACTTAGTATGTATGCTTCACACCACCATGCATGCTTTTAGGCATGTTATGCATGTAAATGTATATGTCAAGGAAAGAACAAGTCTTAGGAACCATTGCTCTAAGACTCATTCTTTGCCTTTTGCTCACTTCCTAACAATTCATTTTCATCATCATAGCTCAATGTATAAGACATCATAATGATTTTCATGGGCCCTAGGCACTTCTGTCTTCCTGGGCCCCTTCTTTCATGAAACAAGATATTAAGTTATGTTTTACACTTGCATTGGTATAAAGACAAATATATTAATATTATATAGCAAAACCTTTTTTGACTTAAAGTTCGTATTTTTCCTTTTAATTAAAAAGAAATTAATATGTGTTTATGGGTCAATAAAAGTATTTCAAGCCCTAGGCACTATGCCTACTATGCCTAAAGCGTAAGTTGGACCTGGATCCCTATGGATTCAATGCTACTGATTGCCAAATCTATGGTTCTTACTTTGACCTCTTGCTTAAACCCCAAACTGAGAACTGCCATTAGAAACATACTACTTACTTATGTTACCACTGCTTTAGATTATCAAAACCAAATTCATAATTATTCCTAAACTAGCTCTACTTCCAACTTGTATATTTCCAGCAATGGTCTCATCTTTTCCCCATTCTTCCAAACACAGAAGCACAGGAGTAATCCTGATTCTCTGCTTTTTCCTCATATTTTATGTCGAGAGTTCAATTTGAATGAACTATCTTGTCTTCCTTCTGCATATGGTCCCCACCTCCACCTTTTCCAACAAATTCAATATTTCCCATATGAGCTGAGATCAATGTTTCCACAGAGTTTTCTAAACCCTCTCCTCTTATAGCTTTTCTGCATACTAATGCCAGATTAATTTTCCTAAGGTATTTATCATGGGATCATTTTTCTGTGCAAGAATCTCTAGAGTAAATAAAATAAAAGCTAAATATTTCTAATTTATGCCCTCTAATAACCTGACTTTATCAATTTAGTCCTCTCAATTCCCCAGATGAATTCTTCAGTGGACTGTGGTACACTCCTCACCATGCCTCACAAAAGTTGCATTTAACTCCACCTTTCTCCTTAACTTGAGCTATTTCCTCCCCCCATTCATCATCAGAAACTTCTCCACAGTTCCAGATCCAGATTTAGTCTTATACTCTCCAGAATATCTTCTCTGATTACTCTAGGCAATATGATTCCATCCTTCTTTTATGCCAGCACATTTTCAATGTATACTATTCCTACTCACATTAACCTCTTTTATTTCATTTTGTGTTTCTATAACAGAACAATACAAACTAGGTAATTTGTAATGAACAGAAATTTCTTTGGATCATAATTCTGGAGGCTTGAAAGCCCAAGACTGAGGAACTGTATCTGGTGAGGGCCCTCTTGCTGCACCATAACATGGCAGAAGGCATCACATGGGCAAGAGAAACCAAGAGAGGGCAAGAGAAGGCCAGACTAGCTTTTATAACAAACCCGCTCCCATGGTAATAAACTCAAACTCATGATGACCGCATTAATTCATTCATGAGGGCAGAGCTCTCAAGACCTAAACACCTCCCATTAGGCCCCGGCTCTTAATGCTATTGCAGTGGGAATTACGTTTCAAACACATGAACTTAGGGGGACACATATAAACTGCAGCATTTCACCCCTGGCCTCCAAAATTCATGTTCTCCTCACAGTCAAAATGCATTCACTACATTCGAATAGCCCCCAAACTCTTAACTCATTCCAGGATCAACTGAAAAGTCCAAAGTTCAGATTCTTATTTTAATCAGACGTAAGACTCAAGGCATAATTCATCCTGAGGCAAATTCACCTGCAGCTATGAGTCCGTGAAATTAAACAGGTTGTATACTTCCAAAAGACTATGGTGAGACATGCATAAAATAGACATTTCTGTTCCAAAAGGGAGAAAAGGGCAAGATGAGTTAACTGCTCCCCAGTAAGTCCAAAACCCAACAGGGAAAGCAATTAATCTTCAAAGTTGGAGAATAATCTCCTTTGACTCATGTCCCACATCCTGGGCACACTGGGGTGAGGGTCAGGCCCCAAAACTTCAGACAGCCCTGCCTCTGTGGCCATGCTGGTCTCAATCCACCCAGCAGCTCTCATGACTTGGAGACTCATGCCTGCAGCTTTCCCAGACTGAAGTTGCATGCTAGTGGCCCTACAGTTTTGGGGTATGGGGGTGCTGCTTCACTTCTAATGGCTCACTAGGCATTGCTCTAGTGGGGACTCTCCGTGGTAGTCCTGCTTCTATGAGTCTGCTGGGCATTCCTCTAGTGGGGAGTCTTTGCAGTGGTTCCACACTTGTGACAAGCCTGTACCTGGGCCCTCAGGCTGTTCACAACATCTTTTGAAATCTAGGTTGAAGCCACCATGCCATTATAGGTCTTGCATTCTGCATCCCTGCAGGATTAGCACTACATGGACACTGCCAAGGTTTATCGCATGTATCTTCCATATCTGCAAGTTGAGCGATAGCTGGGCCTGCTTGAGCCACAGTTGAGGTGGCCAAAGGGCACTGCCCCAGAATCAGAGAACAGAGTTACAAGGCATAGGACAGTGAATACTGAGGTCCTGAAAGCATCTCTTTCGAAAACTTGCCGTTAAGGCCCTAGTTTGCCTTAAAGATCTCTAAAATGCCTTTGGAGACATTCTCCCATTGTCTTCATGAATAGAACCTGGCTTCCTTCTATCCATATTAATCTCTTTAGCAAATGATCTCTTGGCCACATACCCTTTGTATTATCTCCCAGACATGCTTTTTTATTCTTTACACGGTCAGGCTGAGAATTTTCCACATATTTCCATTCTGCTTCCCTTTTAATTATAAAATTTACCTTTAAATCATTTCTTTCCTGTAAGTAACCAAAGGAAGCCATGCAGCACCATGAGTGCTTTGCTACTTAGCTGACCTTGTTTCTCAGTTTCATCTGATCTCGTCAGATGAAAGGTGATCTCATCAGAATCACCTTTACTGTCCATTTTTCTATCAACATTCTAATTGCAACCACTTAAATAAAGCCCAAGAAAATTTAGACTCTCCCTAAATTGTCTTGTCTTCTGGGTCCTCACCAGAATTGCCCTTAATACTCCACAGATATCTACACTTTTTCTAGCCTTGTCCTCCAAACTCTTCCAACCTCTACCTATCGCCCTGTTCCAAAGCCACTTCCACATTTTCAAGTATTTGTTATAAAAACAGCCCTGCTTCTTGATACTAATTTTCTGTCTTAGTTCATTTTGTATTGCTAAAACCATAGATTAGGTAGTTTATAATGAACATAAGTGTATTTGGCTCACAATTTTGGAGGCTGGGATGTCAAACATCAAGGGGCCACATGTGCTGAGGGCTTTCTTGGTATGTCATAATATGATGAAAGACCTCACATTGGTGAGAGAGAGTGAGAGAGGGCAAAGAGGGGGCAAATATGCTTTCATAAAAACCCACTCCTGAGATAATAAACTTAATCCCACAATAATGACAGTAATACATTCATGACAGCAGAACCATTATGACCTAAACACCTCCCAGTAGGTCCCACCTCCCAACACTGTTGCACTGAGGATCAAGTTTCTAACAAATTTCTAACACGTCAGCTTTGGGATGCATATGCAAATCATAGTAATCTCATTTATTTTTTAAGTCTACTCATTTCCCAAGTGTTACATTCATCTTCTTTGTTTTCTATTATATTTTTGTTACTACCTAGAATAGTACTAGAATACTATTTTTTGTTACTGCCTAGAATAGTACTAGTTATAGTGACGTAAAATTAAGATGTATTCATGTATTAATTGATAAAACATGGTAAATTTAACTTTAAAAATAATGACTCTGGAATTTTTGTAGCCTATTAAGTTTTTTACTTTACTGAGGTATAACTGACAAATATATGTTCTCTATGTTTAAAGTATTCAACTTGATGTTTTAATATACATATATGTTGTGAGCTAATCACCACAATCATGCTAATTAACACATCCATCACCTGCCTCAAGTCGTTTCCTACTTCTTCTGCTTTCTTCTCCTTCGTTTTCCTCCTCCTTCCTCCTCCTTCCTCCTCCTCCCTCCTCCTCTTCCTCCTCCTTCTTCTTCCTCTTCCTCTTCTTCTTCTCCTTCTTCCTCTTCCTCTTCCTCTTCTTTTACTGTTTATTTCATGTGTAATGAGAACACCAGATCTACCCTGTTGGCAGATTTCAAGTATGAATACAGAATTGTTCATTGTTGTCAGCATGCTGTACGTTAGCTCTCCAGAACTTATTTGTTTGCAATACTGAAACTTTGTACCCTTTAACCAGCATCTCCCAATTTTCCCTTTTTGCCAGCCTCTGGCAACCACCATTCTACTCCCTACTTCTATGAGAGTGACCATTTTAGATTTCATGTATAAGTGAAACAATGCAGTATTTGTCTTTCTGTATCTGGCTTATTTCACTGAGCATAATATCCTCTAGGTTCATCCATTTTCATACAAATACAGGATTTTCTTTTTTTTTTTAAGACTAAAAATATCCTATCTCTGCCTATATATATATACACACACACACACAAACACACACACACACACCAGGTTTTCTTTATCCATTCATTTGTCAACATTTACATTATGTCCATATATTGGCTATTGTGTATAATGCTGCAATGAACATAGAAATGTAGGTATGTTTTTCACAATCTGATTTCGTTTCCTTTGGAGCTATACACACACACATGCACACACACACACACACACACACAGAGAGAGAGAGAGAGAGAGAGAGAGAGAGAGAGAGAGAGAGAGAGAGAGAGAGAGAGATATGTGTGAGTATATATATATCTACATACATGTGTGTATATATATATTCAGAGTTGGGATTACTGAATCATCCTGGATCATAAGGTAGTTCCACCTTCAATTTTTTGAAGAACTTCCATGCTCTTTTCCACAATCACTGTACCAGCTATCATTCCCACAAAGAGTTTACAGGGGTTTCCTTTTCTCCACATTCTTGCCAACATTTGTTATCTTTTATCTGTTTAATAATAGCCATCTCAACAGGTGAGAGGTAATATTTCATTGTGGTTTTGATTTGCATTTCCCTGATGATTAGTGATATTAGGCACTTTGCATAAACCTGTTTTTTTCCATTTATATCTCTTTTTGGAAATATATCTATTCAGATCCTTTGTCTATGAAAAAATCAGATTATTTCTTCTTTTCCTCTTGAGTTGTATGACATCCTTATGCATTTTTGAATATTAATTCTTATCAGATATATGATTTGCAGATACTTTATCTCAATTCATGGATTGCCTTTCACTCTGATGATTGTTTCTTTTGCTGGTACAGAAGCTTTTTAGTTTGATGTAATTCCACTTTATTTTTGCTTTTTTTTGCTTGTGCTTTTGATGTCATATTTCAAAAATGATTGCCCAGACCAACGTCAAGAAGCTCATATGCATGTTTTCTTTTAGTAGTTTTATATTTGCAGGTTTTAAATACAAGTCTGTATTCCATTTTGAGTTTATTTTTGCATATAGTGTGAGACGAAGGTCTCATTTTATTTTTTCATTTTTCTGCATTTGCATATTCAATTTTTCCCAACACTGTTTATTGAAGAGACTATCCTTTTCCTATTATGTGCTTTTGGCACCTTCCTGATTGGTTGACCATAGATACATGGATTTATTTCTGAGCTCTCTAATCTATCTCATTGGTCTGTATATCTGTTTTTATGCTAGTAGCATACTGCTTTGATTACTGTAGCTTTGTAATATATTTATAAAATTAGAAAGTGTGATGCCTCTAGCTTTTGTCTTCTTGTTCAAGATTGCTTTGGCTACTTGGGGCCTTTTGCGAGTCCATATGAATTTTAGGATTGTCTTTTCTATTTCTGTAAAGAATGTAATTAGAATTTTAATAGGGACTGCATTGAATCTATAAACTACTTTGAGCACTATGGCCATTTTAACAATATTAATTTTGCAACCCACGAATATGGGAAGTCTTTTCATTTATTTGTGTCTTCTTTAATTTACTACATCAATAATGTATAATTTTCAGTGTAGAAATTTTTCAACTCTTTAGTTAAGCTTATTTCTAAATACTGTATTCATTTTTATGCTAATATAAATTATATTGTTTTCTTAATTTTCTTTTTGGATAGTTTGTTACTTGTGTATAGAAATGCCACTAATTTTTGTATGTTAATTTTGTATTCTGAAAATGTACTCAATCTGTTTATTGGTTCCAGCAGTTTTTTGTTTTTGGTTGTTGAGTCTTTAAGCATTTCTAAATATTTGATCATGACATCTGCAGACAGAAAATTTTACTTCTTTCTAATTCTGATGCCTTTTATTTCTTCTTTTTGTCCAATTGCTTTAGCTAAGACTTCCAGTACTATACTGAATAGAAGTGGCAATAGTGGGCATTCTTGGTTTACACTAGATCCTAGAGAAAAAGCTTTTCATTATTTCCCATTTATTATAATATTAGTGCAATCTTCACATGTGGCCTTTAGTATAATATGTTCATTTCATACCTATTTTGTTGAAAGTTTTTATGGGATGGATCAATGATCAATTTTGTCAAATACCTTTTTTGTATTTATTGAAATGAGCATGTATTTTTTGTCTTTTATTCCTTTAATGTGTATCACAATTATTTATTTTCATATATTGCATCTCAGGGATAAATTCCACTAAGACATATTGTATAATCCTTTTAATGTGCTGTTGAATTCAACTTGCTAGTATTTTACTGAAGATGTTTGCGTTTATGTTCATTAAGAATACTGGCTTGGGCCGGGCGCGGTGGCTCAAGCCTGTAATCCCAGCACTTTGGGAGGCCGAGACGGGCGGATCACGAGGTCAGGAGATCGAGACCATCCTGGCTAACACGGTGAAACCCCGTCTCTACTAAAAATACAAAAACTAGCCGGGCGAAGTGGCGGGCGCCTGTAGTCCCAGCTACTCGGGAGGCTGAGGCAAGAGAATGGCGTAAACCCGGGAGGCGGAGCTTGCAGTGAGCTGAGATCCGGCCACTGCACTCCAGCCTGGGCGACAGAGCGAGACTCTGCCTCAAAAAAAAAAAAAAAAAAAAAAAAAAAAAAAAAAAAAAGAATACTGGCTTGTAATTTTGTGTGGCTGTGATGTCTTTCTCTGGTTTTGGTGTAAGTATAATGGTGGCCTCATAAAATGCATTTGGAAGTGTTACTTCTTTTTCTATTTTTTTGCAAGAGTTTGAGAAAGATTGGTATCAACTCTTCTTTAAATATTTGGTAGAATTCACCTGTGAAGCCATCTGGCCCTAAGCTTCTCTTTGTTGAGAAGTTTTTAATCACTGATTCAATATCCTTATTTGTTGTTGGTCTGTTCAGGCTTTTTATTTCTTCTTTGATTTTGTTTTGGTAGGTTATATGCTTCTAAGAATTTATGCATTTCTTCTTGATTATCTAGTTAGTCCAGTAGCCTATTAAATTACCACATAAAATGGAAACAATTCTGTGAGGATTTGTTGGTTTTCTTCATCCAGATTTTATAAACATCTTTTAAAAATCATCTGAATAGACTGTCTGAGAGTATCATATAACAAAGAACAAGGGATATTCAGTCATGTGTGAAAGAAACTCAAATCAAACTATTTTTTAAGTCTGTTGCCTTACATTTAATCTTTCCACAAATATTTACTGAGCAGCTCTTATATGCCAGCCTGTTACTTATTATGCTAGGTACGTAAAGATGCACAAGAAATCCTTTTCTATTACACTCACAGAGTTTATACTCTAGTGGACTGTGCCACTCAATGCCAGATAGTACAAAGTTCTGTGAAGAAAATATAATAGAGTGAACTCATAAACAGTGAATAGGAAATACGATAATTCATTTAGATTTAATGACCCAGTAAGTACCTTCTGTGTACATGAAAACTCATATGAGATCTAAGTGGCAAAAAGGATGTTGGGAGTGAAGCCATGTGAATATCTGGGGAAAAGAAAGCATAGGTGAAGGCAACCAGTAAGGCAAAGTCCCTGAGACAGAAATAAGCTTGATAGAATACAGAATTAGACAGAAAGCCAGTATAACTGAACAATGGTGAACAAGAAGGTTGGCCAGAGGTTCTAGTGTGTCACCAAGGTTCATCTCTTCCTTTCCATTTATAGCCAGTGTCTGACTTCATGGGGCTTTTCCCTCAGTTAGGCTTTCTCTTTGTTGCTGCCAGATGGTCTCCAGCTGCTCCAGGATTATGTGGTTCCCACAGTTAAATCCCAGGGAGAGAAAAGCTGTGTCTTTCCCAGCTTCTATGTCAATTCCCCTTAAAGACCTCTGTCAGATTGTGCTTGGATTGTCTGTCCCTGGACCAATCACCTTGTTCCTTGAGTTAAGATATTCTACTTGAGATATTCTAATTGACCACTAAGCACTATGTGCCTACTGTTGTGGCAGGGAATGCAAATTCTTGATTGACAGCTCTACCAGAAACACATGCAGTGGGGAGAAATTGTTCCCAAAGGGAAAGAATGCAAGAGAAGCAAGAGAACCAACGCCACTGCACATTTCTTAAAAACAATTTAAGAACAGCCAGTGAACTCTGGATTCAAGATTACAGATGGAAAAGAGACGTTCAAGCTTCATAAATTTTCCATTCATATACCTTATGTTTCATTCAAGTTTTGGTAAATACTTGTCCCTCATGAAAATTTGAAAGTTGGCTATTATATTAATAATCCTGTTGTCTTTTCAGAACAATAATACGTTAAAAGTTTTATGATTTATCTTCAAATTCCAATTCTGTTAGTAGATCATGCTGAAAGGCTACTTATATTCCCATCTTCAAGTTTTCCATTGCATAGAAAAATGACATACCAACTATTTGTTGCACGAATGGTGGGTAAGAGCTCAGGTTCTGGAGGTAGACAGCGTTGACTCATGCTTTGGTTCTGCCTCTTAGTATCTTTGTGACCATAGGCTCATCATTAAAATAGGAGTAATAATAATGCCTATCTCATAAAGTTTGTTGTAAAGATTAAATGAGCTAATATACATACAGAACTTGAAGAATTCCTACCACATAAGAACCCAATAAATATTAATTACCATTATAATTATTGCAGGAATTTGATTTGAAAAGCCACTGGAAAATGCACAGTTTCATATAAAATTTATGTCCCTATTTTGCAGTGATTAACATTACAGAGTTCTAATGTTTTTCTACTTTTTATAATCTGCAGAAAGTGAATTTTGTTTCATATACAATATCTCAAATCATTGTTGTGGTGAAAATAAAATATAGAGTAATATTTACCTGGTTTGAAGCACATAAAGACAATTGCAACTGAGGGTCAAAACTAAAGTATGAATGGGAAGTTGAATATTGCATTTATTATTACAAACAATAATTTTTAGAAAATAATTCCAAAGCTTCTAAATAAAATAAAACCAAAAAAAAGCACAAGGAAAAAATATGAATGGTATTCTCTGTGAATGGTATAAATGGAAAGAAGTTAAAAATGTGTTATGATGAAATAAAATGTATTTTATTCAAAGACTTTAAGTTGTCAATCCCACAATTGCACCACGTGTTTTGGTCTCTTTTATGAGTTTATTGGAATTTCTTTTTATCTCAAAAGCAGATAACATTTTACATCTGTATGTGACATAGCAATAATGCCTTGATCATATCCTTTCCGCACACTATGTAAAAATATGAAACCGGTATTAGCCCAGTTAAAGATAATCTTCTAATGACTAACCAAATTTCTTTTCTTAAAAAGGTGCTACTATGAATATTTGCATCATTTGACTTAGTCTTATGATAATATTAGTTCTTATTGATCTTTAATTGACTCATTCATTTGTTCCTATATAGCCTTAAACATCAATTCATTTGATACAAAATAGATCTTGTATGGGTGCTGTGGCTCACGCCTGTAATTCCAACACTTTATGAAGCCAAAGCGGGCAGATCACATGAGGTCAGCAGCTGAAGACCAGCCTGCTCAACATGGTGAAAACCCATCTTTACTAAAAATACACATATTACCCAGGCATGGTGGTGCGTGCATTTAATCCCAGCTACTTGGAAGGCTGAGGCAGAAGAATCACTTGAACCCAGGAGGTAGAGGTTGCAGTGAGCCAAGATCGCCCCACTGCACTCCAACCTGGGCTGCAAAGCAATACTCTGTCTCAGAAAAAAAAAAAAAAAAAAAAAAGAAAAAGAGAGAGAGAAGAAGGAAGGAAGGAAGGAAGGAAGGAAGGAAGGAAGGAAGGAAGGAAGGAAGGAAGGAAGGAAGGAAGGAAGGAAGGAAGGAAAAGAAAGAAAGTTGAATAAACAAATCTATAATTGAGGAACAGAATGTATCAAGTAGAATAAAATCTTTTCAAAGTAAGAAGATACTCAGATAATTTTTATTTGGAATATAGTGAAAACAAGGAAGGGAGAGGAAATGAATATAAAGGACTTATCATATGACCTGCTTTAGATATATGCTACTATATATTTCATCTCTTGTCAGTGCAAGTTTGGTGTCACTAACCCCATTTTCAGATGAGAAAATTGAGGTTTAGACAAAAGTTATGTCAAAGTCAACAGCTAATATGTGGTTGGGCTACTATCAATGTTTGGAAAAAAACAAATCCATTTCCTTCCACCACATCGTGCTCCCTACTTGTAATTAATGATATTTTATGTGTTAAGAATACTATTTTCCCACTAAGCTTCACTTTCACATCCTTTATAATATACAAATACTGAATGCACATGTAAAAATATTTTCTGGGTACTTTTGCATTTTTGAGCTTATCATAACCTAGAATATTGAAGAAATATATCTTCCATATGAGTAAAATTTGCTTTCAATCATTTTTTATTTTAAATTTTAAATTTTAATTTTAGTAACTGTTTTTATGCTCTACTGTCCCTCCCTCAACTCTTTTTTATAAATAAATAAATAAGAAAAAAACAGGTTTACAGTAACATCTAGGATCCTTGACTTTTTACTAATATTGACAGGGCACAGAATTGAACTTTAAATTTGTGTTTCCAAATAAACATCTAGTTATAAGGACTACATTGAAAGGAAACTAATGAAATTCCAAGGTGCTCTGGGGTGGCTGTTTTATTCTGATCGGTGGTAGATTGCACTATTGACCAAATGTCAGACATGGAGCGATACAATGATTGAATAAAAGTGTATACATAATCGGAGCAGAGAACTTTGCCAGGACCAGCTTTGTCGCCTTTCTCATAATACTAGAGAAAATTCTTTTTTTCTCTCCTCTCTGAGTGCAAATAAATTTTTTCTTTCTGGGCCCCCTCCTCCTTTTATTGGTGCCCCCAGATAAAATAATGCAAGGTGCCTTAGCCAGAGACGCTGATGAAATATTTTCAGCCTAGATATTAATCTGTTATCAGTTCTGTAGGTGTGAAATGTGATGAAGATGACAGAGAATCATGCTCTGCAGGCCTCAAGTAATTTGCACCAAAGATATTTAGATCTATCTTTGGACACTGCAGATCAGTTATTATGGGAGGGGAAAAGCCCTTGGGGAGTCTACCTTGAAACATATTTCAAATGCCAGGGGAGTTGCATGAAAATTGGGTAATGAATGAAACTCTGATTGCAGAAAAATCACTTTGGAATGTGACTGCTGCAGCACACTGCTGCTCTGTGTAAACCTTAAATGCTTAACAACATGGACTGAGTGGTGTAGATTCTATGATGCATTCTGATACTACTTTCTATCTTTACTCCTCTTGCAGCATTCAGTTGGGGATGAATAAATATTTGTCATACAACCTAATGGATCTCTTTTCCATTTAACTGAAAAGATGACCATTTCGTGTACATAATATATGAGAGCCTATGTTATGCTTATGCTAAGTTCACCAAAGAAATGTTATCTTCTCTATCCCTATAACTCTGCATTAATCAACAATATTTCTTAATCTTCAATAGATATTCCTGAAAGCCTTTAATTAAATCAAGTTTTAGACAAGATTCGGCTTCTCATTCTTAAACATCAGGCTAGGATCAAGAGACATTACAAGTGCTTTCGGAAAACTTATCTTAAATAGCCAGAAATGGTTTACCAATGATAATCAGGTAAAGATGTCTGTGCATTCATTCCTGGTTCTAATTCAGGGATTTAACTGGAACAAAGGACCTGTAGTTGCTTATACGACCTAGGTACCTACTGTGAATACAACTGTGAGATCAAAACTTTTCAAGTAACTCTTCTGATACATTACATTAATTTAATTATGGACAGAAGCCTGTCTATATAAGTCCTTCAAATTATAATAAATTCAGAGTAAAATTAAAAATTTGCTGAATAATAGAAATGTACTCAGAGAAATGCTTATGTTTACAAGGTCTAAGAATTATCTCTTCTTTAAAGCCTACCCCTGAGTAAAACTGATGGTTTTATTCCATTTAATTATGAACATGTTTCTCTTACGGCCCTACTATGGTCTGAATGTTCATGTCCTCCTAATATTCACATGTTGAAATCCCAGATACTAAAGTAGGTAGTGATGACACCAAAGCAAGGTGCACATCCTGTGCATTGAACCCAATACGATGTAAGCTAACGCTCCTCAAAACACTTAGACGTAACTGTGAGGAAAAAGGAAGAGGCAAGGATTAGGGAGCCATGTGGAGGAACTCCAAAATTTAAATTTATCTTTCTACCACTGAAGAGAATGGTCTATGAAAATACCCTGAGGCAGGGCATGCCTGTTGTGTTCAAGAAACAAGCTGGAGGACAGGATGGCTGGCACAAAGTGAATAAGCGGGAGAAGCAACACCTGAGAGTAAAAAGACAATGAAGTGACACTGTGTAGGCCAAGGGCTACGAGAAGGATTTGGCTTTTATTCCAAGTGATACAGGAAGCTATTGAAGGGCTTTAAGGAGACTTGTTACACAAAGTTCCCTTTCTTTTCATTCAATTACTCTGTGTAATTTCTTTAAAATAGACTTAAGAAGAGTAAGACAAGCGGAGAGAAAAGGTTGAAGAGGAAACTATTGCAATATTCCCAGTGAGAAATGATATCGGCTTTGATTAAGGTGGTAGTGATGAAAGTATTGTGATTGTCGTCAGATTCTGAATATCTTCTAAAGGTCGAGTGTTAGTATTTGCTAATCGGTTCCTTGATGGATGTGCACAAATGAGTAGAAGGCTTTAGGGTTAAACAACCAGAAGAATGGTGTTGCCATTCTCTCAGATGGTAAAGACTAGAGGGAACTGGTTTCAGTGGTTTTGCACATGCTAAGTTTGAGTGATAACTATTACCCATCTAAATGTAGATTTCAAATAAGTACTTGTATATTCAGTGTTGGAATATAGGGTCAAAGTTGAGGCTGGAAGGTTCTAGGTTATAAATGTCACTTGAAACTGTGATACTAGTGATGGTGCATGCCTGTAATTCCAACTACTCTAGCAGCTGAAGCAGGAGAATCACTTTAGCTCAAGAGTTCAAGACCAACCTGGGCAACATAGTGAGACCCCATCTGAGAATAAAACTGTAAAACCACAATACTGGATAAAACCAAAAGAATGATTGCAGATAGAAAGAAGAAAAGGTATAAGGGCTGAAATATAAAGGAGAAAAGGTATAAGCTCTGAGACACACCAATGTTATGAAGTGATGAAGAATCAGAAAAGGAAACTGAAAAGAACAATCCTTAGGCAAGAGCAAAAAAAAAAAAAAAACCCCAAAAGTAGAAATTTTTAAGGTTCAACTGTGTCAGATGTTGCTGACTAATCAAATAAGAGGAGGACTGAAAATTTAGCATTGAATTTAGAAACATGGCACTCATTATTGACAAAGAAAAGGACACTTCTGGTGGAGTAATGAGTATCCAAAACAATGGAATGGATTCAAGAGAAACTTGTGCTAGAGGAACTGGAGACTGGTTATTTATAGACAACTCTTCTGATTAATTTTAATATAAATCAAAGAAAAGAGAGGGGTGATAATCAAGAAAGAGTTTTTGCTTTTTTAATGGGAGGAATAACAGTAGAAAGAAAAACGGTATTGATACCCGCAATAGAAGGGATAATTACTAAAGTGATAGTGTTGCATAGGCAAAAATGCATAAGATTTATTGTACAAGAAGATTGTCCTTAGTTAGGAGCACTAAATAGTTCATTTATGGCAGAGGTGAGAAAACAGAGTAGATAAACACAGATGCAGGTAAGTAAAGGTCTTAGTCTGTTAAGACTGTCAAAACAAAGTATTTTAGATTGCATAATTTATGAACACAAATTTATTGCTCACAGTTCTGGAGACCGGGAAGTCTAAGATCAAGTTACAGGAAAATTTGGTGTCTGATGAGGGCCTGTTCCTCATATATGGCAGCTTTTATGTGTCCTCAAAGGGCAGAAGGAGCAAATAAACTTTCTTAGGCCTCTTTTATAAGGACATTAATCCCATTCATAAGGGCTTCTAATCACCTCCTAAAGCCTCCATCTGTTAATACTATCATAATGGGGATTAAGTTCCAACGTATGAATTTTGGGAAGACACAAACATTCAGACAACAACGGCGGGTAAACATGGTAGAGGGAACAGGGTAAAATTATCTTCTTCACTCCTATTTTCTTAGTACAATAAGAAACAAGATCATTGGCCAAGAATGAAGATATGGCATGTCTCTATTTTTAAGCCTTTCTTTAGAGCAGTTTTAGCTTCACAGAAAAATTGAGAAGTTACAGATTTCCCATTTATTCCCTGCTCCCGTACATGCTCATTGATTACATCGCATGAACCTACATTGACAGATCATTGTCACCCAAAGTTGATAGTTTACATTAGGGTTCAAGGGTTTAGCCAAATGCATAATGACACTTATTCACCATTGTAGTATCATACAGAGTAGTTTCAATGCTCTAAAAATACTCTGCCTATTCATCCCTCTCTATAGCTCCTGGCAACCACTGATCTTTGACTACCTCTATAATTTTGACTACTTTATTAATACAGAGTGAGCATCCCTTATCCCAAAACACAAAGTGAAATGCTCCAAAATCTAAAATTTTTGAGTGCCAACATGATACCACAAGTAGAAATTCTACTCATAAGTACCTAAGATTTGTTTAATGCACAAAATTATTTAAAATGTTGAATATAATTTTCTTTAGGCTATAAAGTGTGTATGAAATATATTCTTGTTTAGACTTGAGCTTTATCCCCAAGATAATCTCATTATATATATGCAAATATTCCACAATCCAGAAAAAAAAATCAAAATTTGAAACATTTTTGGTCTCAAGCATTTCAGACAAGGGCTACTCAACCTGTACTAATTTTGCACTTTCTGTGAAGTTCAAATTAGATATTGGCTACTTGAATAAAATTACCAAGAAGTTATTATATCATGTTATTATTTTAAATCTGCTTTTTCATTAAAATTTGGTTTTCTTTTTTTTTCCTATAAGTGGATTATTTTCTACTTACTTTCCTTTAGTATAATCATGTTTCTGCAGACTGAAACTCCTATATGAAAAGTACAGAATGAAGTACTTAGACAAAATAGATTTAGTATTTTAAAAGTATATTTTATTGTTTTGTGCATTTGTTCCTGATAAATTACTTTATGATAAAATTACTGACTTTTTTCTCTTTATTTAAAACAGGCAAACAGGAAGTCTTAATGACTAGCTAAGACCTTGGAAATTATACCTCCAACTAAGTGCAAGTTCTCATGTGGCAAGTGTTGATTTAGCTTATCTACCAGTATGAACAATAGATCCAGTCATTAGGGCCTACCTATTTTAAAAGCAGTTTTTAAATTTTTAAATCCCCACTTAGATGATCTCTAAAAAATGCCTTCTACACTCTGAGCAAATAAAATGCAGAAATGTTCACATTCATGAGACAATAGCTTTGACTGAATGCCATAAAATGAAATCTGCTCTTTCAGTTTTTCTTTCAAAAGAAAAATTGCATAAATAATACATTTGGGCCTTGCAATACCAAACAAGCACAATAGCTACTTTACAGCTTTCATCAAAATGAAGGCCATCTTTTTCATTTTATTATGGAACCATTAATACAATATCATCAACTCTGATTGGCTATAAGGCTCCTGACAGAAGGCATCCTGCCAGATGTCAATGGAGGTGCTAATATCACTGGAATATGGGATGGCATCAGCCCAGTGACTGGTGAGCTGATCAGATCCGAAAAAAGAAATAAATAAATCTAAAACTTTTCAAATTTGAGGGTATGGCTTCTTTCTCGGAAAATTCATATACCCCTAAATTCACCTGAGAATCTCTTACGTAATGAATGAATAATGGGGATTTTTACATACCGATTACCTTCTTCACTCAGTTTTTGGATGTGTTTGGATAGATTTCTCTCCCAATTAACCTTTTCACTAGTCTATATCAGAGACTTTAAAAAATAAACCATAATATTTGATTGAGTTTATTTTTTTTCTACCTATTTTCAGTTCAAACAAGAAAGATTTGTTACAGGGAAGAATAAAAATAATGGCAAAATTAGACTTTCTAATTATTCATGGATTTAAATTATCCTTGCTATTGTGGTCTTTGTCCCGTGACAACTGGCTGTAATTGACGTATTAGGGTTTTCTTTTCTTTAAGGCAAATAGAAGGATGTAGTTAAACATTAGGTTTACCCTTTGGTAATAAGAGCACATGGCAGATAGCCACAAAATAGGGGTTTAAAAGGATTTACTTACTTGGGATAAATACAGTGCCATGGAAGGAATTTAAAGAAAATTCAAAGCAACCCACGGATAACAGCCTTATGTTATATGGACTTAGCACAACTTGATTTAATTTCCCATAAAGGGGAATTAAACAAAGTAGTATAACCTATTATTTTTTTTAGCATTCTCACTGATGTTTTAAAAGAAAAATTAGTTTTTCTCTTTTGTGGAAGTAATGTTTAGAGGGCCGCTGTATAATTAAATCTAATCTTCATTTTATCTTTGGGATATAAAAATATTGTTGGGTGTGTGGTGACATATTCCAAGCCAATCGGAAATGAGTCAAAAATTGTAAACCTACTTGACATGACAAGATATAATATGCTTTAAGGCTTTACCGCATTACAGTATTGTGTCAATATTATAAGGAAGGGTTTCATCTCTAGACTGTTACTTATTATTAGCTGTGTGATCCTGCACAAATCAATCTGCTGGTGCCTCAGGTTTTTGTCCTATAAAATGGGAATGCTTATAGTACCTACTAATGCATAGCAAGTACTCAGAAGAATGCAAGACACATAATAAATATTCAAAAAGTGTTAGTTATTCTTGCTCCCCAACAGTACTCCCAATGACAGAAAAGTGAGAGTAAAATAATAAGTAGAAAACAGTTGCCATTGTGGTGTTGTTGGCATCAACATTCTTTCCCTGTAAGAGTCAAGAAAATCCTATTTAGTTACAAATTACTGCCACTGTGATTGACTGAGTTAGATTTAAAGAATTTAAATATAGTCAGCATCAAATATTTGTGTTTGCTTTTTTAACAGGCAAATTAAAACATTGGCAAGTGCCTTTAATTTAATTTTTAATTCTTATCCCTTTGGAGACTGCACATAAAATATTCATTTGTCTTCAATTTCAGTTTGGTAATATATGCTTGGCAATTAAGAACTTGATGTACTAAAAGATAAATGTATTTAGGTTAAATGTTAGTGCTTTGTGTAAAGTCTACTTTGAAGGAATTTTGTATACTTCTCACTCTTTGGAAAAGGATGAAGCCAACCCCTAATTTTTGGATCTTTGAAAATGCCAATGTGTCCCTTCCCTACCCTCTTCAATAAAACTGCTGACCTGAAGAACTCTACCTTAATTTTACTGTTTAAACACCAAATGCTAAGCACTTAAAAGGCTCACAGCTCACTCTTGATTCATTGCACTGATATTACAGATTTGGTTGGGAAGATTCTATGGCTCTCTAAGACTGGTCTTTGTTGTTGTAGGATATTGGTAATTAGGAACCAATAATGGATTTAGCATTTTCCAAAATTGGTGTCTATCATAAGGATCAGCCCAAGGTTTTTCACTTTCTATTCATATCATTTATGAATGAGTGATTCAAAAGAAAATCACACTCTTTATATAAAAATAAATGAATCTTAACAAATTCACACATACATACAAATAAAAACATTCGTATTTGCTAAAGCAGAATGGCATAAAACTAACACCTGTAACAGTGATGTGCACTAGATTTATAAAATCAATATTACCTATAATTTACCTATTAACTTGTTTTTCTTCTTTTCCTTTCATTATAATTTATTTCACTACAATTTCTTAATTTGTTATAAATAACTAAATTAAAGTTCATTTAAATTATCAAAAAATCAACATGGGTAATCGATCATGTATCAAAGTAGAAGCCAAGAGATGGGGTTTTGTTCAAGGTATTTGTCCTTTCTAAGTACCAGATGGCCTATATGTTGAATGAGTAGTTGGTACTTTGAAATAATTTTAGTTGCTCAGGTATCCCAATGAAAGTTTACATTTCTAAACATAATTCTGCATAAGTTATAATGCATCAGTTTCTTTGTCTTTGGCTGGAATTTTATCACTTATTGGTATCATGTTGGTAATCTTATACTGCCCCAAAACAGTGATAAAAAGCTTAATTTCTTTGATTAATTTTAAATGAGACCAATATTTACCCCATAGTATAACTTGGTGTGTGAGAAAACCCATACTACAGGAAACGAGTTTGAGAAGTAGATAGGAGAAGTCAGAGACAACCTAAGGACTATTTGGTAGTAAAAAGTATGAGAAGCCTGGAATGGGGTTCTAGGATCTCTTCCAACTTACATCCAACATTACTTCAAGAATACCTCAAGGTAGACATAAAAACAGAGTATATTTTCCCCTAAATAGCTTTATTCTTTATGAGGCTATAACATACAGATGTTATAGGCAACCATTAATATATTTATTATTTCCAAAGTTTTGCCTTTTGGGATTGTCATTATAGTTGGAATCACACAGTATATACTCTTTTATGATATTAATGCTCATGTACAGTTCATGAAATTGAAGATGTGTGCATATTTGAATATAGGTTATTGAGTCTTTGGGAGGTTTGACTGTTAGAGGTTTAATAACTTCATATGTGCAAGTGTTAGAGGTTTAATAACTTCATATGTGCACTGAGTGAAGGTAAAATTATTCATCTTATCTTTATATAAAGCCTCCCTACTTTCAACTTACAGTGTACCTGCATACTCAGTTTTATTTGATTGATTTGATTAATATACATGTTTATGTAATATAAATTGTTCTTAATTTTTTCATTATCACATATCCTAAGGAAATAAGCTTTGTTTAAAGATGTTTATGAATATTATTGAGAGTAACACAATTGTGACACAATCTAAACGGTCAATGATTGTTAGGAAAAAAAAAAACTATTGAGTGGAATGTTTCCCATCTACTTAAAACAATATTTCTTTTTAATGGACAAATTCTTGTCATTATGCTAAGTGAAAAAAAAAAATGCCAGGGTGCCAGATTGTAAATATAATAGGAACATAACTATGTAAAATAAAACCAAAGAAAAGACATTAATTTTTAAAAAGCCATAAATAAAGATAGTGAAATGTAAATAGTGGTTATCTCTATGTGTCAGGATCATCAGGACATTTATTTATGTTTCCTTATATTATTTTACAGTTTTTGTGGTGAACATAAATTGCTTTCATATCTGAAATTATATATATACTTTATTTTTATAAAAATAATCCATTGGTTTTAAGAAGTGACTAAAAGAGTATAATATTTAATAGTCGTATGTTATAAACTGTGTATAAGGCATTGTTTTATACGTTGAATTTTCAGCAACCAAATAAGCTAATGTATTATTATTATTTGATAGCTACAAAATTTAGAGCCAAAAAGGTTAAGTAAAATGCCCCAGCTTAAATGATTAGTAGATTATAGAGCCTGGATTTAAAACTAAGATATATGGCTTTGGTCTATGCTATGCAATGACAATGAAGTTGTGCAACTTAAAAATTATATACATATTTACATCTATTTATTTATTTAATATTTAAGCATGACAAAAATATAGATGTTATTACAAATACCCATGTACTCACCACTGAGTGCTGATTTTTTGAAACATGTTTATTTAAATCAGTATTGCCACCTTAAAATGGATCAACGGGAATATGTCACTTTCAGATGATGATGTTATTTTTATTATTTTAGTCAGAATAGCTATTGCTTACTAAAATCTTCAGGCAGATATAAGTCTAACAAAATATGTACAATATCTATATGAGAAAATTGAAGACTCTTATGCAAGAAATCAAAGAAGACCTAAATAAATGAAGCAATATTCCACATTCATAGATAGGAAAACTCAATATTGTCAAGATCTAAATTTTTCTCAACTTAATTTATAAGTTTAACACAATTCCAAACAAAATTTCAGCAAGTTATTTTGGGTATATTGACAAACTGAACTCTACAATTCATATGTGGAAGCAGAAGACCTAGACTAGTGACAATATTTAAGGACAAGAATAAAGTAGGAGGTCTGACACCGTCTACTTCAAAATTTACTCTAAAGCTACTGTGCACAAGACAGTGTGGTATTGGTGAAAGAATAGACAAATAGGTCAATGAGACAGAATAGAAAGCCTGGAAATAGACCCACACAAATATAATCAACTGAGCTTCCACAAAGGATCAAAGGCAATACAATGAATAAAAAAGTAATCTTTTCAACAAATGATGTTAAAACAACTGGACACCTACATGCAAAACAAAAGTATTGAATCCACATACATGCACATCCTTCACAAAACTTAACCCAAAATAGATCTTGTATCTCAATGTAAAACACAAAACAGTAAAACTTCCAGAAGACAACATGGAAGAATATTTAGATGACTTTGGACGTAGTGATGACTTTTCAGAAAAAAAACAACAAAGGCACAATGCTTGAAAGAAAAATTGATTAACTGAACTTCATTAAAATTAAAACCAGATGCGTTGAAAACATATCCACATAGAAAAACCTGCACATGGGAGTTTATAGTAGTTTTATTCATAACTGCCCAAACGTAGAAGCAACCAAGATGTCCTTCGGTAAGTGAATAGAAAACTGTAGTACATCCAGACAATGAAACATTTTTCAGCACTAAAAAGAAATGAGTTAGAAAGCCATAAAAAGACATAGAGAAAACGTAAATGCTTATAACTACGTGAAAAGGTCAATCTGAAAAGGGTACATACCGTATGATTCCAACTATATGAGTATCTGGAAAAGGTAAAGCTTTGGAAACAGCAAAAATGTTAATTGTTGCCAGCAGTTAGAGAGGAGTAAGGGACAGAACGCAAAGGATGCTTAGGGAAGTGAAACTATTTTGTGTGATACTATAATGGTACATACACGTCATTATACGTTTGTTCAAATCCATAAAATGCACAGCAGCAACAGTGAACCCTAATGTAAACCATGGACGTTGGGTGATAATGATCTGTCAATGTAGATTTATTCATTGTAACCAACGTACCATTCTGCTTTGGGATATTCATGGTGGGGGAGTCTGTGCATGTGTCAAGTAAGAGAATATTTGTAACTTTCCGTACTTGCTGCTCGATTTTGCTGTGAAGATAAAACTACGTTTAGGAATAGGAACAGCTCCAGTCTCCAACTCCCAGCGCGAGCGACACAGAAGACCGGTGATTTCTGCATTTTCAACTGAGGTACTGGGGTCATCTCACTAGGGAGTGCCGGACAATCGGTGCTGGTCAGCTGCTGCAGCCTGACCAGCGAGAGCGGAAGCAGGGCGAGGCATCGCCTCACCTGGAAGCGCAAGGGGGAAGGGGATCCGTTTTCCTAGCCAGGGGAACTGAGACACACAACACCTGGAAAATCGGGTAACTCCCACCCCAATACTGCGCTGTAAGCATACAGGCACACCAGAATATATCCCACACCTGGCCGGGAGGGTCCCACGCCCACGAAGCCTCCCTCACTACTAACACAGCAGTCTGCCGCGATCTATCCGCAAGGCAGCAGCGAGGCTGGGGGAGGGGCGCCCGCCATTGCTGAGGCTTAAGTAGATAAACAAAGCCGCTGGGAAGCTCGAACTGGGTGGAGCTCACAGCAGCTCAAGGAAGCCTGCCTGTCTCTGTAGTCTCCACCTCTGGGGACAGCGCACAGCTGAAGACCAACAGGGGAAGTAGCGGGAGCCGGTGCAGATGCGAACGACTCTGTCTGACAGCTTTGGGGAGAGCCGTGGATCTCCCAACGCGGAGGTTGAGATCTGAGAACGGACAGACTGCCTGCTCAGGTGTGTCCCTGACCCCTGAGCAGCCTAGCTGGGAGAAATCCCCCACTAGGGGCAGTCTGACACCCCACACCTCACAGGGTGGAGTACACCCCTGAGAGGAAACTTCCAAAGGAAGAATCAGACAGGTACACTCGCTGTTCAGCAATATTCTATCTTCGGCAACCTCTGCTGCTGATACCCAGGCAAACAGGGTCTGGAGTGGACCTCAAGCAATCTCCAACAGACCAACAGACAGTCCTTCTGACTGTCAGAAGGAAAACTATCAAACAGGAAGGACACCTATACCAAAACCCCATCAGTACGTCACCACCATCAAAGACCAGAGACAGATAAAACCACAAAGATGGGGAAGAAGCAGGGCAGAAAAGCTGGAAATTCAAAAAATAAGAGCGCATCTCCCCCTGCAAAGGAGCGCAGCCCATCGCCAGCAACGGATCAAAGCTGGTCAGAGAATGACTTGGACGAGAGGAGAGAAGAAGGCTTCAGTCCATCAAACTTATCAGAGCTAAAGGAGGAATTACGTACCCAGCGCAAAGAAACTAAAAATCTTAAAAAAAGAGTGGAAGAATTGACAGCTAGACTAATTAATGCAGAGAAGATCATAAACGAAATGACAAAGATGAAAACCATGACACGAGAAATACGTGACAAATGCACAAGCTTCAGTAACCGACTCGATCAACTGGAAGAAAGAGTATCAGCGATTGAAGATCAAATGAATGAAATGAAGCGAGAAGAGAAACCAAAAGAAAAAAGAAGAAAAAGAAATGAGCAAAGCCTGCAAGAAGTATGGGATTACGTAAAAAGACCAAATCTACGCCTGATTGGGGTGCCTGAAAGTGAGGGGGAAAATGGAACCAAGTTGGAAAACACTCTTCAGGAAATCATCCAGGAGAACTTCCCCAACCTAGTAGGGCAGGCCAACATTCAAATTCAGGAAATACAGAGAACGCCACAAAGATACTCCTCCAGAAGAGCAACTCCAAGACACATAATTGCCAGATTCACCAAAGTTGAAATGAAGGAAAAAATCTTAAGGGCAGCCAGAGAGAAAGGTCGGGTTACCCACAAAGGGAAGCCCATCAGACTAACAGCAGATCTCTCGGCAGAAACTCTACAAGCCAGAAGAGAGTGGGGGCCAATATTCAACGTTCTTAAAGAACAGAATTTTAAACCCAGAATTTCATATCCAGCCAAACTAAGTTTCATAAGTGAAGGAGAAATAAAATCCTTTACAGATAAGCAAATGCTTAGAGATTTTGTCACCACCAGGCCTGCCTTACAAGAGACCCTGAAGGAAGCACTAAACATGGAAAGGAACAACCGGTACCAGCCATCGCAAAAACATGCCAAAATGTAAAGACCATCGAGGCTAGGAAGAAACTGCATCAACTAACGAGCAAAATAACCAGTTAATATCATAATGGCAGGATCAAGTTCACACATAACAATATTAACGTTAAATGTTAATGGACTAAATGCTCCAATTAAAAGACACAGACTGGCAAACTGGATAAAGAGTCAAGACCCATCAGTCTGCTGTATTCAGGAGACCCATCTCACATGCAGAGACATACATAGGCTCAAAATAAAGGGATGGAGGAAGATCTACCAAGCAAATGGAGAACAAAAAAAAGCAGGGGTTGCAATCCTTGTCTCTGATAAAACAGACTTTAAACCATCAAAGATCAAAAGAGACAAAGAAAGCCATTACATAATGGTAAAGGGATCAATTCAACAAGAAGAGCTAACTCTCCTAAATATATATGCACCCAATACAGGAGCACCCAGATTCATAAAGCAAGTCCTTAGGGACTTACAAAGAGACTTAGACTCCCATACAATAATAATGGGAGACTTCAACACTCCGCTGTCAACATTAGACAGATCAACGAGACAGAAAGTTAACAAGGATATCCAGGAATTGAACTCATCTCTGCACCAAGCGGACCTAATAGACATCTATAGAACTCTCCACCCCAAATCAACAGAATATACATTCTTCTCAGCACCACATCGCACTTATTCCAAAATTGACCACATAATTGGAAGTAAAGCACTCCTCAGCAAATGTAAAAGAACAGAAATTATAACAAACTGTCTCTCAGACCACAGTGCAATCAAACTAGAACTCAGGACTAAGAAACTCAATCAAAACCGCTCAACTACATGGAAACTGAACAACCTGCTCCTGAATGACTACTGGGTACATAACGAAATGAAAGCGGAAATAAAGATGTTCTTTGAAACCAATGAGAACAAAGATACAACATACCAGAATCTCTGGGACACATTTAAAGCAGTGTGTAGAGGGAAATTTATAGCACTAAATGCCCACAAGAGAAAGCAGGAAAGATCTAAAATTGACACTCTAACATCACAATTAAAAGAACTAGAGAGGCAAGAGCAAACACATTCAAAAGCTAGCAGAAGGCAAGAAATAACTAAGATCAGAGCCGAACTGAAGGAGATAGAGACACAAAAAACCCTCCAAAAAATCAATGAATCCAGGAGTTGGTTTTTTGAAAAGATCAACAAAATTGACAGACCGCTAGCAAGGCTAATAAAGAAGAAAAGAGAGAGGAATCAAATAGATGCAATAAAAAATGATAAAGGGGATATCACCACTGACCCCACAGAAATACAAACTACCATCAGAGAATACTATAAACGCCTCTACGCAAATCAACTAGAAAATCTAGAAGAAATGGATAATTTCCTGGACACTTACACTCTCCCAAGGCTAAACCAGGAAGAAGTTGAATCCCTGAATAGACCAATAGCAGGCTCTGAAATTGAGGCAACAATTAATAGCCTACCCACCAAAAAAAGTCCAGGACCAGATGGATTCACAGCTGAATTCTACCAGAGGTACAAGGAGGAGCTGGTACCATTCCTTCTGAAACTATTCCAATCAATAGAAAAAGAGGGAATCCTCCCTAACTCATTTTATGAGGCCAACATCATCCTGATACCAAAGCCTGGCAGAGACACAACAAAAAAAGAGAATTTTAGACCAATATCCCTGATGAACATTGATGCAAAAATTCTCAATAAAATACTGGCAAACCGGATTCAGCAGCACATCAAAAAGCTTATCCACCATGATCAAGTGGGCTTCATCCCTGGGATGCAAGGCTGGTTCAACATTCGCAAATCAATAAACGTAATCCAGCATATAAACAGAACCAAAGACAAGAACCACATGATTGTCTCAATAGATGCAGAAAAGGCTTTTGACAAAATTCAACAGCCCTTCATGCTAAAAACGCTCAATAAATTCGGTATTGATGGAACGTATCTCAAAATAATAAGAGCCATTTATGACAAACCCACAGCTAATATCATACTGAATGGGAAAAAACTGGAAAAATTCCCTTTGAAAACTGGCACAAGACAGGGATGCCCTCTCTCACCACTCCTATTCAACATAGTGTTGGAAGTTCTGGCTAGGGCAATCAGGCAAGAGAAAGAAATCAAGGGTATCCAGTTAGGAAAAGAAGAAGTCAAATTGTCCCTGTTTGCAGATGACATGATTGTATATTTAGAAAACCTCATCGTCTCAGCCCAAAATCTCCTTAAGCTGATAAGCAACTTCAGCTAAGTCTCAGGACACAAAATTAATGTGCAAAAATCACAAGCATTCTTATACACCAGTAACAGACAAGCAGAGAGCCAAATCAAGAATGAACTTCCATTCACAATTGCTTCAAAGAGAATAAAATACCTAGGAATCCAGCTTACAAGTGATGTAAAGGACCTCTTCAAGGAGAACTACAAACCACTGCTCAGTGAAATAAAAGAGGACACAAACAAATGGAAGAACATACCATGCTCATGGATAGGAAGAATCAATATCGTGAAAATGGCCATACTCCCCAAGGTTATTTATAGATTCAATGCCATCCCCATCAAGCTACCAATGAGTTTCTTCACAGACTTGGAAAAAACTGCTTTAAAGTTCATATGGAACCAAAAAAGAGCCCGCATTGCCAAGACAATCCTAAGTCAAAAGGACAAAGCTGGAGGCGTCACGCTACCTGACTTCAAACTATACTACAAGGCTACAGTAACCAAAACAGCACGGTACTGGTACCAAAACAGAGATATAGACCAATGGAACAGAACAGAGTCCTCAGAAATAATACCACACATCTACAGCCATCTGATCTTTGACAAACCTGAGAGAAACAAGAAATGGGGAAAGGATTCCCTATTTAATAAATGGTGCTGGGAAAATTGGCTAGCCATCAGTAGAAAGCTGGAACTGGATCCTTTCCTTACCCCTTATACGAAGATTAATTCAAGATGGATTAGAGACTTAAATGTTAGACCTAATACCATAAAAACCCTAGAAGAAAATCTAGGTAGTACCATTCAGGACATAGGCATGGGCAAGGACTTCATGTCTAAAACACCAAAAGCAACGGCAGCAAAAGCAAAAATTGACAAATGGGATCTCATTAAACTAAAGAGCTTTTGCACAGCAAAAGAAACTACCATCAGAGTGAACAGGCAACCTACAGAATGGGAGAAAATTTTTGCAACCTACTCATCTGACAAAGGGCTAATATCCAGAATCTACAAAGAACTCAAACAAATATACGAGAAAAAAACAAACAACCCCATCAAAAAGTGGGGAAAGGATATGAACAGACATTTCTCAAAAGAAGATATTCATACAGCCAACAGACACATGAAAAAATGCTCATCGTCACTCGCCATCAGAGAAATGAAAATCAAAACCACAATGAGATACCATCTCACACCAGTTAGAATGGCAATCATTAAGAAGTCAGGAAACAACAGGTGTTGGAGAGGATGTGGAGAAATAGGAACACTTTTACACTGTTGGTGGGATTGTAAACTAGTTCAACCATTATGGAAAACAGTATGGCAATTCCTCAAGGATCTAGAACTAGATGTACCATATGACCCAGCCATCCCACTACTGGGTATATACCCAAAGGATTATAAATTAGTCTACTACAAAGACACATGCACACGTATGTTTATTGCGGCACTATTCACAATAGCAAAGACTTGGAATCAACCCAAATGTCCATCTGTGACAGACTGGATGGAGAAAATGTGGCATATATACACCATGGAATACTATGCAGCCATAAAAAAGGATGAGTTTGTGTCCTTTGTAGGGAAATGGATGCAGCTGGAAACCATCATTCTTAGCAAACTATCACAAGAACAGAAAACCAAACACCGCATGTTCTCACTCATAGGTGGGAACTGAACAATGAGATCACTTGGACTCGGGAAGGGGAACATCACGCACTGGGGCCTATCATGGGGAGGGGGGAGGGGGGAGGAGGGAGGGATTGCATTGGGGAGTTATACATGATATAAATGATGAATTGATGGGTGCTGACGAGTTGATGGGTGCAGCACACCAACATGGCATAAGTATACATATGTAACAAACCTGCACGTTATGCACATGTACCCTAGAACTTAAAGTATAATAAAAAAAAAAAAAAGAAAAAAAAGAAAAAAAGAAAGGAAAAAAAAAAAAAAAAACTACGTTTAAAAATAAAGTCAAAAAGGCCGGGCGCGGTGGCTCAAGCCTGTAATCCCAGCACTTTGGGAGGCCGAGACGGGCGGATCACAAGGTCAGGAGATCGAGACCATCCTGGCTAACATGGTGAAACCCCGTCTCTACTAAAAAATACAAAAAACTGGCCGAGCGAGGTGGTGGGCGCCTGTAGTCCCAGCCACTCAGGAGGCTGAGGCAGGAGAATGGCGTAAACCCGGGAGGCAGAGCGTGCAGTGAGCTGAGATCCGGCCACTGCACTCCAGCCCAGGCGACAGAGCGAGACTCCGTCTCAAAAAAAATAAAATAAAATAAAATAAAGTCTATTCTTTTAGTGGGAGGGAGGTATACTAGAATTGTCACATGTTTATTCATTTAATTCCTACAATAGTCACATTAGTAGGAACCATTGTTTCCCCATATTACAGGTGAGATTATAGACATAAAAGGTTTATATACCTAGGTCATTAGACTCCAGAGTGCATACTTGCTATCCTCACAAATTCAAAACATTTTCAAAACTTTCTTGAAAGTATACAGAAGATTCTTTCTGTGTATCATCAACAAAAGCAAAATATTCACTCTCTAAGGACAGTATCATTTTCTTTTTAATTATGAGTTGCTTTTTGGAGAAAAGCCTAGTGGTGAAGTTGGGTAGTAAAGCTTGTAATTCTGTTATGAATTAAAAAAAAAAAAAAAAAAAAAATGTATTCCTGGCTAACACAGTGAAATCCCATCTTTACTAAAAATACAAAAAAGAAAAAAAATAAAATAAAATTAGCCAGGCGAGGTGGCAGGTGCCTGTAGTCCCAGCTACTCGCCAGGCTGAAGCAGGAGAATGGCTTGAACCCGGGAGGCAGAACTTGCAGTGAGCTGAGATCGCGCCACTGCCCTCCAGCTTGGGCGACAGAGCCAGACTCGGTCTCAAAAAAAAAAAAAAAAAAAAAGGATTAAGGCAGATTCACCAACTTGTGGTCCTTGGGCCGTATTTGCCCTCTGGGTATTTTGTGTTTAGTCTACTCTGCTATTGGCAAGATGTTTCACATACAGCTCCATATATTAGGTTCACCTAAATAACCATGCAGAAATTCTTATGTAGCATCAATGAGCTAAAAATGGGTTGTAGCTCATCCTCTTAAGTGGCATATAATCTCTTCAGTTGCTTGGTACCCACCATCCCCCATTTTCTCTTTGCCACTGTGGTCAAGTATTAGGTATTTTTTTATCATAGTACTCATGCTGTTATTTTTCATCCAGTAAAATGGAAGGAAATTTGTCTTGTATCCATGGCTCTGCAGGAAACATAAGATAAGGCAAGAGGGCCCATGTTTTATGAAAAATGAGAATGTATATTTATTTGTGGAAGTGTTGAATATTCTAAGTGTTTAATATGCCAATGTATCATGTCTATGTCAAAAGATTACCACTTAATTTGCTTATATAAAAAAATTCTGACCAACTCATGAAAAAATGTATGGTAAAATGTTTAATTAATTGAAAAAGACTGATATTTAAACAGGATTTATTTTGAAATGCAAATAAAAGTGGTGATGCTGTAGTAAAATGGAAATGTGTATTAACTGAAAAAAAATGGCTCTGACATCAAAGCCTTTTATAGCTGATAAGTTCATAAAGAAGTGTCTATGGAGGATAGCAGAAATTATAAGCCCCAAATAGAAACAAGTATTTGCAAATACAAGTGTGGCTGAAAATGGAGTTCAAAGTGTAGAAGACAGACTTGAGAACTACGGAACAAATTAGTTTGAGCTATCTCTTACAGTTGATGAAAGTCCAAATTTAAATATTAACACCTATGAAGCAATATGATTCATGCTGTAGATGAGAATGTTGACGTCTCCAAAGGACTTTAAGTCCTTGGTACCATGACAGGCACAAGTTCAGAACATTATTTATTTTGTGAGAAAAATCCTGAAGAGATGAACATAATAATTTAATTGATGAGCATGAATAAGAGCATTGCTCCTGCAGTAGTATGAAACTTCAATCTAAGGCAGCAATGTCTTACTAGGACAGAGGCCAGAGACTTTACATGTGTTCACAGTATCATTCATGAGGCATCTTTTTGAGCTAAAAAGTTAGCAATGAAACACACCATGAAGAGAATAATGAAGAATTTCTGCTGGATATGCTCCTATAATTTGAACCACTGATATTTTGATGCTTTGCTTGATTTGGAAACCCAGTTATTAGTCTGCTCTACTACTCAGAGATTCATAGTTTTTATATGGCACAATGCTGATGACATATGTGTATATACATACACACACACATATGCATGCATACACATAATGGATTGAAAATAATGCTTGTAATTCTAGTAACTTAACACCTGTCACCAGTGAAAACCCAATCAAAAGCATGGCTTTTTTTTTTTTTTTTTTTTTTTTTGGTATTTTATCCGTCAGAATTGCTTAAATGTCTTTGCAATAGTTTTTGCACTAGTTGCACAAATTTATGATTTGAATAACTCACTCTCAGAGAAACTTTATCTTTGGGAAATTTAAATGGCACAGGACATTTGGCTCATTTTTCTATGCCAAGATGGTTCTACAAACACAAAAGATATGGACTGAACACATTTCACAAATTCTGTATTTAAAGACCAAATTCTTGGCCGGGCGCGGTGGCTCAAGCCTGTAATCCCAGCACTTTGGGAGGCCGAGACGGGCGGATCACGAGGTCAGGAGATCGAGACCATCCTGGCTAACACGGTGAAACCTCATCTCTACTAAAAAATATAAAAAACTAGCCGGGCGAGGCGGCGGGCGCCTGTAGTCCCAGCTACTTGGGAGGCTGAGGCAGGAGAATGGCGTAAACCTGGGAGGCGGAGCTTGCAGTGAGCTGAGATCCGGCCACTGCACTCCAGCCTGGGCGACAGAGCAAGACTCCGTCTCAAAAAAAAAAAAAAAAAAAAAAAAGACCAAATTCTTAAACAAAAAGAAGCTAGTATGCATGAAGAGTTACAAATGATCTGCTGCTGAAATACCATGCAATATAGTTCAAAAATCTAAACATGATGATGCTAAAAACCAGAATTCAACAGATTACACAAACTCTTATGAAAAAATTTTATACATGTTGGGAAGTACCTATATTTGAGAAAATCTGTTTTCCATTGTAAACTGAAGCAAACTAAGCATTGCTTAATATTGAAAGATGCCTTTCAACAGAATACACAAAAACCAATGTTGACACTACAACAAAAGAAAGTAAAACATTTTTTGAGTCCAAACAAGATTAGTAATTAATGAAATATAAAGGTAATTGAAGTAATTAAGCATATCTTATATTTTAGGTATTTGCTTCCTTTTTAACTAAAAGTAAAACAAAATATTTAATGTTTTATTTGTATAACATTATACAATAAAAATATCTGGACTGTGTTTTCAGTGGTTGATTTTTTCCATCCATACAATTTTATGCATTTCTATTGTCCGTCTGGCCCAGTGCTAGGAAATGAGACATGACAGTTTCAAATAAAGAGTTTTATTATAACTTGAAAAAAAAAAAACATGCAGTCTACTAGCTTAACTTCTTAGAAAAGGACCACACTAATTTGCATATAACTATAATTTTTACATGTCTTTATTTTATAGTCATGTTTAAAATTGCAAAATTAGTGTGTCTGTTAAAATTACAGGAAAATTTGGGAAATAGAAAATATAAAGTTCCTCAATTTCAAACCTTGAAAAAATTAATATTGTTTGGTCCACATTTATCTGCTAACAATAATTAGAAGAGTGACAATGTGTAAGTGGAGTTATAAATTTGTTACAAACCTGCAGCGCAAACAGTACTAAATACTAACTACAAAAGCCAGAATTTTACACATCTCAGAAATTAGGATTGTTCAAAGATTCTATCCATGTTTGGAAGTAGAACTTTTCTTCAATAAAGAAAAATAGTTAGAGGCCCTTCCAAAGATAGCATTATCTTCTCATTAAAAAACAGATTTTATCTTTGGTTCCAATTGTTCTGAAACTCTATAAGTTTATGTTTCTCTTACATTGACAATTAATGTTAAAGTCTCCATTTAAAATTATAATATTCTTTTCTGTCTAAGAAAACTCTTTCATATATAAATAATATCTCAATTATCAAGGTTATGATGAATTATATTGTAAAGGGTAACATTATCCATGTCTGCTGAAGATAAACTAAATTAAATGAGCAAAAAGATTAGATATAAAGAAGGATATTAAGAGATTATGGAATTGCTTCCCTCAAGATCTTTAAAAACAGTCCAGATACCCATCTGCCTACAATAGTTTAGGTAAAGTTTGCCTGAAGCCAGCAGGATGAAGCAGAAAGATAACCTCTAGAGGTTTTCTGCAACCATATTTTTTTTCTCAAATTTCACTCTTTTGCCCTCTAAATGTACTGACATCTTTTCAGTTTTTTGATGAAGATTCTGGGCAGCATAGATTTTTTTCCTTAATGTTAACACAGTGTCACTCTAGTGTTTAAGTTATGTTTTTCAATGAGAAAGAAAAGTAGCCCAAAGAGAAGCATTAGCAAAGTTCAGACTTTGTGTAAAACAATTAAGTACACTCAGTGCAGGTGAACATTAAGTCAAGACTGCCAAGTTAAACTTTGTAAAACCTTACTGCATTCTTCATTACTAAAACCTCACTGCCAAATATTCAAATGATGCAGTATTTCAATAAATTTTTTAAACTTACATATAAATTTAAAAACATAGATTTAATAAACTGAAATGTAGTTAATGCTAATGCTTAACTCAATCCTATAAAGGGGTTAAAATATCTGCCTTATCAGAAAGAAAATACAAATTTATTGGGTAGTCCTAAGTAATAATAGAATTTAGTCAAGGCAGCCTTATAAAGCCTTTCCATTTGGGTACTTCCAAAAGTCTGAAATAGGGAGGAGGGATTGCTATATACCCAGAAACCGGGAAAGGAATGACACCCCCTGAATTAGGGCAGGCAAGACCATCAGGAACAATTGTGGCGGCACTGAAATGACCGCTCAGTCATGGCCTACTCCTTTCATAATTGTTTTTGTGTTGATTGATTATACAGAATCATAGAAACTTGGTTTGAATACGTGCTGATTATTTATGTAATAAGTTGATCAGTAGTTCAGTATATAACAGAATCTTAAAAGATAGAGTTTCTTTCTAAAAAGCACCTTTTCAAGTTTGGCCAATCCCTTTTTCCCATTAGTCATTCATTCACAAAAATTTTGATCGTAAATTACCTGTGATACTGATAATACTTTTAACTGGGTCATATCTCTAAAATTGTGACATTTTACAAATATTCTGATAGTTTTATTAGCTTCACAGGTAGGAGGAGAAACCTCTTGCTCCATAACATGTATAATAATGGCTTACGTAATGAATTCTTGCACAAGATATTAACAAGTACTTGGCATTTTACTTGGAATGGTTTGCTAGTTATTTAGGTTGTAATTGCACATGTTGTTTAGGACTGAGGTTTTCTATAGTGAAATTTGTTTATTCAGTGAAAGATTGATCAGAAGAGATTGCAAGACAGCACAAGTCAACTACTTAGCAGGTATTACAATGAAGACCCATCCAAGCACATGGATAGTTCAATACATTTCTGCTAGCAAAAACACTGTGAAGTATGTGTGGCTAACAATGGTAAATCACTTGAATATCATATGTGGTTAACATTGTTCAGTGAAGAGGCATGAGGAAAGACAGCATTCCACTGAAAAGTATATGACAAACTTTTCATAATTCAAACGTCCTCATTTTACCTACCTTCAAAAAAACTTTGCTAGCTTGGTGACAGACACCTAGGTAAATGGTGGCTTGTGAAAAATGTATAGGAATCACAGCCTCCAAAAGGCATGATATTGTTTAAAGCTGTTACAATTTTCACATTTTTATTTCATTCATCAGAAGAAAATATTTGTATTTCACAAAATAAATACATATGGTGTAGAATAGAATTGAGGCATTGTCATTTTATAATTATAAGTAATATGTAATAGAAGATGTATGTTCCTACTAAATCATTTGTAATAGTCATGAAAAGTAAAACAGAATATTTCGGTTTCATGTAAGTGCCCAAACTGCAGTTTATTGATAAAGTAAATGACTACAAATGGATATTTCTTTAACTGAAATGGTTGTAACAATTTATTTTTAAAACTCCAATTTTAAAAAGACAGATATCATCACATGCATGACTATATTTCATTTTTAAAAAGACAAGTGAAAGAGCTGCCTATAGTAGTTTATATACAGCTGCAGAAATGGCTTCAGAGCTAGAGCCACTCACTGCCTTGTTTCTCTTTCAGTTATGCTCTAATCATTGAACAAGAAGAAACATTGATCACATCTCTGATCTGATCCAAGAAAAGACCAGTTATCCTTAAGTTTTATACTTTTTTCATAAGGTATTGAATCTATTTATATGACACATTGTAGCCACCTTACTATTTCCACATAATGCACACATCACTTTCTACAAAGAATTCAATAAATTAACAATATTTCTGGCCACTATTCAGAGGAAAAAGAAAACCTAAAGCATACTGTATTAATCACTAGTCCAGTTTAACATGAATTAAATGCATAAAATCCATAAGTGTTTCTGGAATTTTGCCCAAAACATTTGAAAACCACAAATAAAGAAAACGTGATGTTAGTTTGATTTGTGAAAGATTCTCTTTTCCTTTATCTTTCAGAAAGATAAAAACCTTGAGTTAAGTGATAAAAATAGTTTAAATGTAAGACGTAAAATAAGTCTGTTTAGTAAAGTTTAGAACTGGCAGGAGACTTGGCCATTCTATGTTTTCATTTTATGTTGTTCAAGATTTCCTTGTAGTACCTGGAAAATGTGTATATATGCTAAGAAACATGCAGTTTATAGTATTCATTTCAAAACAGCCTGCATTTGAAAACAATGTTTGGCAGAAGAAATCAGCAAAGACATAGGAAAAATATTAAAATCACTGTGGGAATGACAGCAAAAAGTGGAGGGAGACAGCTTCCTCCAGTCTGATCCTTTATGATTCTTTTCTAGTTATTGAGTATATAAATTTCAATCCCTTAGTACAACTGAAGGTGGAAAACATGATTATCATATCACTCAAAGCTGCCCAACTTTGAATTCAGCTCTGAGATAAATTCACTCTGTGTAAAATGACTTTTAATATTTTGTTCCTTAACATAAGTATTAAATTTTGTATGATTAAAAATTTATTTACTCTCTCTTCCTTAATTTAAGTTTTTATTTGCTAGTATTGCCTTTTCTAAGCTAGCTTGGCAAAAATATCCTTCTGTACATGAACAGAGGAAGTTTTAAAGTAAAAGGTATCTTTAGACTTGCACATAGTTAGACTTTCAAAGTAATTTTTGGTAAAATAAATATGTGAAGGGAAAGTGTTGTGACCACTTCAGCATCTTAGCTCCACACACAGGCATCATGATGTTTCACAAGAAAACAGAATTAGGAAGAAATAAATAGACATTATTGAAATTGTTTCTTTTAAAATTTTACTTAATAGTTATTAGCTAGGTAGAAGCTATAGGTCTGAAATGAGGGATTCCTAGTACATCGGCCCCCTACAAAGAAAACATCTTTCTCCCTGCTAGTATAAACAGATCCTGCAAACTGTTTCTAAAACAGAAAAACAGAAGACAGCACTAACAAGTTTCTCAATACAAAAGATAACCTGCAGAACTGAGACAGATCCAGGCACAAGTTAGTGGAGAGCAATGTGGTACTCTTGTTCATTTATTCTTCTAGTGCTCTAAAGTCTTCAATGACCACAAGTAGTTGGCAGTATTTGCAGAAGAGCTTTGGGTACAACCAAATGACAGCATTTTCAGAAGAGCTTCCCTCTTTGTCATTCAGGAGCAATTGCTCTCACTGCTGGGTTAGAGAAAAGGGGTGCCTTCCATTGATTGGATTGCTAACACCTTTCAGTATTCTGCTTATGATGATCTTGAAGACAGTGCTATCAAATTCTAGACATTTTAAATATCTTATCTGTTTAATATACTTAATGTTTCTTAGTTCTTAAAGAGTCTATTCTGCCTCTGATACATGTGCTCGGCTCTCATCAGTGCTAATGGATATTAACAACAAAATGGGCCCTTAATCATTTATCTTACATCATAGAAAGCCATGATTTGCAGACTTGATTAGGGCTGTAACTGAACAAGATATTATAAAAATTTGATTCTCTTCACACATGTCCATTGCAATAATTCAACTGGAAATTTAGTATAAAATTTTTTTCTCCTAGATATTTTACCATTGTGATCCTTATTTAAGCATATGACCAAGATACAAAAACATTAAAGGTGTTTGAATATCTGTTATTTATAAAAATAAAGATATGCATTCATAGTTTATATTTCATTTGACATTCATTTAGCATTTACTTGGTATACATCAGTTTATAACACTTAATGCTTCTGAAAGTGAATAGTTTTTTCTTATTTATCCAGAAAGCATTGTGTGAGAAGTATTTTCACCTGTTCTTACTAGGTTTAAAGTTTTTAAGAGATACAGACTTTTAGAAAACCTTACCATTTGTGAGGCTCATATTTCGAAATTCAAGCTGAGAAAAATACTAATCTATATAAATATACCGTAGGCAACACAGAATGTGTATTCCTTGGAGCATAACCAAGTGAGATCTGGGAATTGTTGTAGATTTCAGTTATCCTGATGCCGATTATCTGAGAATACCTACTTTCCAAGTGGCTTCTTGCTGTCTTTATCTATCCTGCTTTCCTCCACCTAAATGATGCACAGTTTACTTCCCCGAAGACATCTCTGCTCCCACCAAGCTACTTTATTTTACGACCCCCAGCCAGAAATGTTTACTATTGCCAGAAATAATGTTCCTCACTTCCAGTCTTAGATTTCAGTATTTTTCATTGTAGATAGTATATCACCATCACATTGTAGGAGAAAAGAGTTTGGGTAAAGAATACAGATTTTAGAAGATTATAAACATGGTTCAGTTTTTTTCGTTTGATTGTCTTTGTGCCTATTGAGTATTGTTATCTGAAATAATTTTACTTAATCTATTAAATTTCAAAGTCTTTTAAAAGTTCATGCAAAAGAGCTATGCATTAAACAAGAAGCAGAAATGCTGTCTATATGTGGATTCTGGAAAATCTGTTATACCCAAAAAATAGTTATCTAACTATCAGAAAGATGGCTGCAAATTATTATTAAATTCAAATTATTGATTTGCCTCATTCAAAGATTCAAGAAAATGTATTTAATCTCATAAATCATGCAAAAATAGTGAATGTCAATAACTAGAAAGGAAATATAATATAAAAATTCAGGAGATTTCTCATATATTGTTATAGACAGTTAGAAAATTATAAAGATCTCATCCACAATAAAAACAAAACACAAAATTCTCAGTAATAAACTTAACAAGAAATGTACAATATCTACCAAAATAATACTGAAACTTTTATGAAGGAATCTTAAGGATAACTGAAAGAATGTAGAGAGAAACCTTTTACCTGTGAAGATAAAATAATTTAAAGATGTGGACTATCTCCAAATTTCTTTATATATCTGAGGCAATTTCAAAGGCCTAATAGAATTACTTTATTTATTTTTATTTATTTATTTATTTGTTTGTTTGTTTGTATTTATTTTTTTCAGGCAGAATCTCACTCTGTTGCCCAGGCTGGAGTGCAGTGGCATGATCTCAGCTCAACTGCAACCTCTGCCCTCCAGGTTCAAGCTATTCTCATGCCTCAGCCTCCATGAGTAGCTGGAATTACTGGCATATGCCACTTCCAGCTAATTTTTTGTATTTTTAGTAAAGATGGGGTTTTGCTATCTTGGCCAGGCTGGTCTCGAACTCAAGGGCCTAATAGAATAATTTTAAAACATCAATGATTAATTCTAGTTGCCAGAAAACAATAGCTAAAAATAGTCTAGAAAAAATTTAAAATAAAATTTCATTATACTTAGTTAATTAGAAAATAGTTCACAAAATGATAATATGTAGAGATAAGTGCGTAACAAAATGTTCACTTTAGTACAATGGTTTCAGAGTATAAATCAATAATAATTATAAGGACAGAAATTTGGCAGCAGGTTATACTAATAGTTTGATGTACATTAGTATATTTAATTCAGTAATTCTATATTGAAGAATGTATCTTGAGGAAATAATCAGAGCCCCTCACAAGAGTCATGCTCACATGCATAATTATTTTACTACTTTGTTTTAAAGCAAAAATACATGAATAATACCTATATAATGTAAAATAGCATGAAGCATTTTAATGTTTTTAAAATTATTTAATTATATGAAAATGTTCAAAACAATTTGTTGCTAACAAAGAATATTATAAAGGAGTAAATATGCCATTATATGAAATTTTAAAAAAGGGAGAAAGAATTTAAACAAGAAAAAGATTTAATGATTTGTATTTCTTTGTTTTAACAAATGGTATGATGCAAAACAGAAAGCTGGAGTTATTTTTGTCATGCAAACTTTTAAACATACACAAAAGAAGACAGAATAATGTAATGAACCCCCATGTACCCTCACCCAGTCCTAATAAACATCAATTGTCAATTGTCCTTATCTATCTTTCCTCCCACATTATTGTGAAAAAAATCTTAGACATAGAATCTAATTTATAAGTATTTCCATAGACATTTCAGGAAATAAGGACTTTTGAAAACTAACTAAATATAATAACATTGTCATCACATCGAGAATATAACAATAATTTTTACTTTTATTAAATATCTAGTCAATGTTCAAATTTCTCATGTCATTTTTATACATGTTTTAATAGAAAAGGCCATAAATCACGGTTGGTTCATACGCCTCTTAAGTTATCTTGTAATCTATGGCAGTTTCTGAACCTCATCGTATTGACATTTTTAGTCTAATCGTTGTTGTAAGGGACTGTTCTGTGTAAAATCAGATGAATTTCCCCTCTCTCACCTCACTTTCCCCCTCTCTCACCTACTAGATAATTCTTGATTTCTGTCCACTAGTTACCAATAGCATCTCCCCAGGTGTGATCACCAAAAATATCTCCAAACTGCCAAATGTCCTGTCAAAGACAAAATCACCTGTGGTTGAGAGTCACTGATCTATAGGCTTTTCCTTCCGTCTTCATACTTTTCCCACTTGCAGACTATTTGTTGAAGAGCTTGGGAGGTTTGTTGCGTGGAATGTCCCACAGTCTGGATTTTACTGATTGCATTTCCGTGGTGTAATGTAATATATTATTTCACCCTATACACTTCTTGTAAACTCTGTTGGATTTAGAGGATTGATCACATCACAGGCGGCTTGAGTTATTCTTAGTTCTTCCCCCTCTCTCACCTACTGAATCAATTAATCAAGTCCTTTGTCATCAGGTCTCTGCGTCTCTCAAATTTGCGTAATTTCCTCTTTCTTACTAAATTCCACTAGTTCTGGCTGCAATTGTCATACATCTGGATTAATACCACAACCTCTTAACTGGTTTCTGTTCTTTCAATCTTATCTCCATCCAGTCTCTTCTTTACACAGAAGTCAGAGTGATTTCTCTAAAATGCACACCTGATTATACCATGCATGCCCTTGCACCTCTCCGCAAACTCGTAACACCCTTCAATGACTCTCCATCCCTCTTGGGATATTGTCTGAATTTCTTACTGAGCTTACTGGGTATTTTGTGACTGGAGTGCCTCTTACATTTCTAATCTCTTTTTCACTCCCTTATTTCAACACAGGTTTCCATACTGTTTCTTTATGTATGTGTGATTCATAATAATCTACATTCTTATTTTGTGTATTTAAAATCTTATATAAATGGTAGCATATAATTCTTATTCTTGTGTGACTTACCTTTTCTTTCAATTTATTTTTTAATTCATGTTGATCTAATTCTTTACTGTATGGCAATCCAATATTTAAATAAACCAGTTAATTTGTTTATCTTTCTACTTCAATATATTTGTGTCTCTAATGATTGGCATAGGGTGGCTATTCAAAGAATGTTGATATGCATGAAGAGTTTAAGCTAAATAAAGTAGCCAAGAAAGGCCTGAGGTGAAATTAATAAGTGTAAAATAAAACTTGAGAGATATAGCACTTTGTCTTTTCTTAAGCTTCATCTTTTTTTTTTTTTTTTTTTTTTTTTTTTTTTTTTTGAGACAGGTTGTTCTGTCACCCAAGCTGGAGTGCTGAGGTGTGATCATGGCTCACTGCAACCTCCACCTCCTGGCTTTAAGCCATTCTCAACTCTCAGCCTCCTGAGAAGCTGGGACTACAGGTGTGCACCACTCTACCCAACTAATTTTTGTGTTTTCAGTACACATGGAGTCTTGCCATGTTGCCCAAACTGGTCTCTAACTCCTGACCTCAAGTGATCCACCCACCTAACCTCCCAAAGTGCTGGGATTAAAGGCATGATCTTGGTTCACCACAGCCTCTGACTCCTGGGTTCAAGTAATTCTCCTGCCTCAGCCTCCCGAGTAGCTAGGATTACAGGCATGCACCACCACACCCAGCTAATTTTGTATTTTTAGTAGAGACAGGGTTTCTCCACATTGGTCAGGCTGGTCTCGAGCTCCTGACCTCAGGTGATCCACCGGCGTCAGCCTCCCAAAGTGTTGGGATTACAGGCATAAGCCACTGCGCCCGGCCAGCCTCATTTATTTACTATTTGCAAGTTTAGTACTTAAATATAGGCAAATATAAACATAAAGCACATTAGGAAAAAAATTTTAGAATGCTTATTTAGCATCAAAAACAAAAGTTTTGGGGGCCCATGAATTTATAATCTAAGTTATAAGAGAATTTTTAATTAATAGAATAAAAATCACTAAGAACAAAGGGAAAATAAGAAAAATCGGTCACAACATAAGACTTCTAGCATGTTTCTATATTCATTTAAGATATATTGAAGTAATAAGAAATTGGTGAAATCTGACAAATTTCAGACTGCAGTTTAAAGAACTTTTTATTTATCCTGAGCTTGTTAATAGCATCCATTACACATTTTCTGATTTATTAATGTGCTAGACAATCACTATAGACAATTAGCACCTACTAATTCCAGATCTGTTGATTTAAGAATGCCTTTCATTTACTTAGATTTACTAGACTTTGTTTAGAGAGAAGACCTTTGAAAACCAAATACTTAACCGTGTACCTAGATCTAGGAAAGGTTTGAAGAGGTAGGTCTTGTGCATGATTGAGGGAGCACAGAAAATTCCCAGGATCAAGTACATTGTAGATGGCCATTGAATAAAAGGATAAATAGATGTGGTAAAGTGATAGATGATACATGTGTAGATAGATAGATAGATAGATAGATAGATAGATAGATAGATAGATAGATGGATAGATAGAGATATTGGCACATAGATACATAGATAATGAAAATTATCTCCTTCTAAATCAAGTTGTTCCATTGTTCTGGATTATTTTGTGCAAAGAAATTGCTCAAAATATTAGGAAGCCCTTTATTCAACCATCAGTACAAAAAGCGTAGTCCAACCCTAAGTTGTAATTAGTTTTGATAATCCAACACGCTTTCAGTGCCTTTGTGCCTCTGCTGCTGCTTGTATTACAAATACTTAACAATAGATTTAACTATTTTATAATTCTCTAACTCTGCTATGTGTTCTTTTTTTAGTCCATTTGCCACAAATATTATACAAGCAATGTGTATAATTTCATCATTAAAAATTCTTCTAATACGTATCACTGCCTCTTGAGGTAGTTTTCAGTGTAGAGGATACATATAGATTTTTCAGACCAATTTTAGCTTATATTCTCCAAATATTTTAATCATACAGATCAAACTCAGGTAGGTAGTATCAGCTAGATATTTTCATATCAAAGCATGAAAACATTTGACATTAAATTTTGAGATGAAGAATAACCTCGAGGAGGGGAGGACGATTGAGAACAGCCTGATGTATTCTTTAAAATTAAAGGCAAATTCAGATGCATCTTCTGCAAGACGTCAAAGAATACCTGAAATAAATTTCTGCAAAAATATTTTTCTTTCATTGAACTCAGGTTCCTCTTTCTTTAATTTCTTTTTACTTGAACTATGCACATTTTATCAAAAAGGAGTTATATTTAGTATCCAATTATCCAATAAACAAGTATAGCATTAAATCAATAAATACATTTTAATTCAGTGGAACGCGTCGATTTTTATTTCAAAACAAGAAATTGAGGTTACCGTGGTCATCCTTGTCAACTTCCTCTTTCCACAAATTTCCCTGTTCACCTCCAATCTCACAAAATGGGGAACTCTCTTCATTCAGCTGTATTCTAGACTCTATTTCCACACCTTCACGAACATCCTCTACCAGGTATTCCTTCCAACTCCCCTATCTTCACACTTTCTCATTCTTGGTAACATTCTTCAAGCTCTTCAAGTTTCTCTCCTGTTTCACAAAAATAGATGACATATATAGAAAGATAAATAATTATCTTAAAAGAAACACCTTTCTTTAACCGAATATACTTCTAACTAGATTATTGCTGGTTCCAAAGACAGAGGAAGGGGCCACATGCCAAGAAATGTATTTCTTTCTGCAGCCTCCAGAAAGAAATACAGCCTCCCAACACCTTAATTATTTAAAAAATTATGGGAGTTTATTTTCTAGAGAAGTTTTAGTTTTACAGTCAACTCAGCAGATAGTACAAAAGGTTCCCACAAACCATTTCTCCCTGCTTCTCAGTTACTCATGTTACTAACATCTTGCCTTCATGTGATACATGTGTTACAATTGATGAACCAAGATTGATACATTATTATTTAAATCTCACAGTTCACCCTAAGGTTTACTCTTTATGTTGTGCAATTATATGGGATTTGACAAATGTATCGCATGTATTCCTTGATAAGGTATCATAAAGAATGATTTAACTCCCCTAAAAATGTCCTGTGCTCCATCTAGTCAGCTCACTCCTCCCCTTGAAAATCTAGCAACCACAAATCTTGTATTGTCTCTCTAGCATTTTCTAGAATGTCATAGAGTAGAAATCATAGAGTATATAGTCTTTTCAGGTTGCCTCTTTTTACTAAGCAATATTCATTAAATATTCTATCATGTTTTTGTATGGCTTCATAACTCATTTATTTTTACTGCTGAATAATACTGCTGAATAAATTGTATGGTTGCACCACAATTTAGTTACCCATTCACCTCTTGAAAGCTATCTTGGTTTCTCCCAGTTTTTAGCAATGATGAATAAACCTGCAATAAACATTCATGTGCAGTTTTGGTGTGGATAAGTTTTCAACTCATTTGAGTAAATACCTACAAGTACATTTTTAGAGTATATATGTGTGTGTCTATTGGGGGGCTAACTATTCTACTGCATTGATCTACTTGTCTATTCCTTCACCAGTGGTCACACTGTCTTGATTATAATAGCTTTATAGTAAGTCTTGAAGTTGAGTACTGTCCATCCTCTTATTGCTGGATTTTATAAGACTGTGTTTAGCTTTGCAAGAAATTACTAAACCACCTTAAAAAACTGTCTGTATCATTTTGCATTCCCACCAACGAAAAATAAGAGTTGCTCCACATCTTTACTAGCATTTGGTACTATCATAATTTTTATAAATTTTAGACAGCGGTATCTCATTGTTGTTTTAATTTGCAATTCCTTCATGACATATGGTATCACACATCATTTTATAAGCTTATTGACATCTGTGTATCTTCTTTGATGGGGTGATTTTTCATGTATTTTGCCCATTTTTAATTGGGTTATTTGTGTCTTTATTGTTGAGTTTTAATAACTCTTTGTATTTTTTGAATAACAATATTTTATCAGCTGTCTTTAGCAAATATCTTCTCCCAGTCTGAGGCTTGTATTCTCATTCTCTTGAAGGTAACTTCTGCAGAGCAGGAGTTTTAAATTTTAATAAAGTCCAACTTATCAATATTTTTCTTTCATGGATCATTCTTTTGGTGTTATGTCTAAAATCTCATCACAAAACCACAAAGTCATCTAGATTTTCTCCTACATTATTATCTAGAAGTTTTATAGTTTAGTATTTTAGCTTTAGATTTGTCATATATTTTGAATTAATTTTAATGAAAGGTGTAAGGTCAGTGTCTGGATATTTTTGTTGTTTTGCATGTAGATGACCAATTGTTCTAGCATCATTTGTTGAAAAGACTATCCTTTCTCCACTGAGTTGACTTTGCTCCTGTGTCAAAGATCACTTGACTATATTTGCTTGTGTCTATTTGGAGGCTAACCAGTCTGCTGCACTGATCTACTTGTCTATTCTTTCACCAATTCCACACTGTCTAATTATAGATTTATAGTAAGCCTTGAAGTTGAGTACTGTCTGTCCTCCTACTTTCTTTCTTTTTTATTTTATTTTATTTTATTTATTTATGTATTTATTTATTTATTTTTGGATGGAGTCTCGCTCTGTTGCAAGGCCGGAGTGCAGTGGCACAATCTTGGCTCACTGCAACCTCTGCCTCCTGGGTTCAAGCTATTCTCCTGCCTCAGCCTCCTGAGTAGCTGGGACTACAGGTGCCCACCACCACGCCCAGCTAATTTTTCTATTTTTAGTGGAGATGGGGTTTCACCATGTTGGCCAGGATGGTCTCGATCTCTTGACCTCGTGATCCACCTGCCTTGACCTCCCAAAGTGCTGGGATTACAGGCGTGAGCCACTGCACCCAGCCTGTCCTCCTCCTTTCATTTTCTTCAATATTGCACTGCCTATTCAAAGTTTGTTACTTTTGGATATAAATTTTAGAATCAGTTTACCAATATCAAAAAGAAAAAAGTAGTGGCTGGGATTTTGATAGAAATTGCTTGCATCAGGAGAGGAGGCCAGTTCATCTCACACAGATCTAACCCACCTGCCCAGTTCATCACCAGGCAGGGAACCTCTGACTTGGACCCACAGCACATATTCCCCATCCCAAGCTTATTACACTGTGTGATTGCTGACCTGCATCTCTCTGGGGTGGAGCCCCCAGGAGACAACAAAAGACCCTTGACACAACCATTACTAAAGTCGCTTCCTCTGCTACCTCAAAGTTCGGGAGGAAACATTACCCCAGAGCTGCAGTGGGCAGCCCAGGAGTACCAAGTCATGATCAATAGCCAGCATTCAAGTGGGAGAGGAGCCCACACTTTCAGAGCATTGAGAGCTAGAACTGTGAAGAAACACAGGGGAGCTACACAAGTGAGCAAGAATCTACCAACTGCTGACTATGCCTAAGTGCCACCTACTGAATCACATACCAAAGCTTCAATGTCAAAAATACCTCACTAACACACCCCTCTGTGAAACCAAAGACAAGAAATCAGCTACAAATAAAGACCCTGCACAAAGCCTTGGCCCTGTGAAAACATCCAGAAAGGAAGTCTACTGATTATGCTCAATCTACACTGCAGCTAAAGGAACACCCACATGCAGAGATGAGAAAGCACCAATGCAAGAACTCCAGTGACTCAAGTGGCCAGTGTCTTATGTCCTCCAAACAACTGCACTAGTTCTCCAACAAGGGTTCTTAACCAGGATGGGTTGGCTGAAATGAAAGAAATAGAATTCAGAATATAGATAGGAATGAAGATCATTGAGATTCAGGAGAACAACAAAGGAAATCCAAGGAAAGTAAAATTCACAATAAAATGATACAGAAATTGACAGACAAAATAGCCAGTGTGAAAAAGAACCTAACTGATAAGATAGAGCTGAAAAACACATGACAAAAATTTTGCAATGTGAGCACAAGTATTAACAGCAAAATAGACCAAACTGAGAAGAATCTCAGAATTTGAAGACTGGCTCTCTGAAATATGACAGTCAGACAAAAAATAAATAACAAAAACTGGAAAAGAATCAACAAAACCTCTGAGAAATGTGGAATTATATAAAGAGCTCAAATCTGTGAATCAATAGCATCCCTAAAAGGGATGGGGAAAAGGCAAACAACTTGGAAAATATATTTCAGGATATGGTCCATGAAAAATTCCTCAACCTCACCAGAGAGGGCAACAGTCAAATTCAGAAAATACAGAGAACCCCTGCAAGATTGCACACAAGAAGGTCATCCCCAAGACACACAATCATCAGATTTGCCAAGGTCAAAATGAAAAACAATGTGAAAGGCAGCTAGAGAGAAAGGCAGGTAGCCTACAAAGAGAAGCCCATCAGGATAATGGCCGACTTCTCAGCAGAAACCCTACAAGCCATTTGAGATTAGAGGTCTATATTCAACATTCTTAAAGAAAAGAATCTTCAGCCGAGAATTTCATATCCAGCCAAACTAAGCTTACTAAGCAAAGGAGAAATAAGATATTTTTCAGACAAGCAAATGCTGAGGGAGTTTATTACCAAAGACCCACCCTACAAGAAGTTTTGAAAGGCACACTAAATGGAGAGGAAAGACCATTACCAGCTAATATAAAAACTCAGTTAAGTACACAGACCAGTGACACTATAAAGCAACCACACAAACAAGCCAGAATCATAACCAGCTAACAACACGGGACCAGATAAAATCCACACATAATAATACTAGCCTTGAATGTAAACAGGCTAACTGCCCCATTTGAAAGGCATAGAGTGGCAATCTGGAAAAAAAACCAAAAGCCAATGTGACACTGTCTTCAAGAGACCAATCTCACAAACAGTAACACCCATAGGCTCAAAATAAAGCAATGGAGGAAAAGTCTACCAAGCAAATGAAAATCGGGGAAAAAAGCAGAGGTTGCAACCCTAATTTCAGACAAAACAGACTTTAAACCAACAGAGATTTAGAAAAAGACAAAGAAAGGCATTACATAATGGCAAAGGCTTCAATTCAACAAGAAGATCTAGCTATTGTAGATATATATGAACCCAACACAAGAGCACCAAGATTCATAAAGCAAGTTCTTAGAGACCTACAAAAAGGCATAGACTTCCATGCAATAATAGTGGGAGATGTCAACACTCCACTGACAGTATTAGACAGATTATCAAGGCGGAAAATTAACGAAGATATTCAGGACCTGAACTTAATATTGGACCAAATAGATCTGATATACCTTTACAGAACTCTCCAAAAAAACTAATTAATTAATTTTAAAAAATAAAAATATATATACATTCTTCTTATCATCACATGGTGCATACTTTAAAATTGACTACACAATTAAACATAAAACAATCCTCAGTAAATGCAAAGAACCAAAATCACACCAAACACACTTTCAGAACATAACACAATAAAAATAGAAATCAAGGCTGAAAAAAAAATCACTCCAAACCATGCAATTACATGGAAATTAAACAACCTTCTCTTGAATGACTTTTGGGTAAATAATGAAATTAAGGAAAAAATCAAGAAGTTCTTTGAAACTAATGAGAAGAAAGATAAAACATATTAGAATCTGTGATACACAGCTAAGGCAGTGTTAAGAGGGGGAATTTATAGCACTAAATACTCACATCAAAAACTTTGAAAGATCTCAATTTAACAACCTAACATCACAACTAAAAGAACTAGAGAACAAAGTGCAAACTAACCCCAAAGCTAGCAGAAGACAAGAAATAACCATCATCAGAGCTAAACTGAAGAATGAGACAAGATAAACTGTTCAAAACATTAAAGAATCAAAGAGGGTTTTTTTGAAAAAAATTAGTAAGATACATAGCTGACATGGTTTGGTTGTGTCCCCACCCAAATCTCATCTTGAATTCCCATGTGTTGTGGGAGGGACCCAGTGGGAGGTAACTGAATCACAGGGATAGGTCTTTCCAGTGCTGTTCTTGTGATAGTGAATAAATCTCATGAGATCCGATGGTTTTCAAAAAATGAGAGTCTCCCTGCACAAGCTCTCTTTTCTCATTTGCTGCCATTTGAGGTGTGCCTTTCACCTTCTGCCGTCATTGTGAGGCCTCCCCAGCCACATGGAACTGTAAGTCCAATAAACCTCTGTCTTTTGTAAATTGCCCAGTGTCGGGTATGTCTTTATCAGCAGTGTCAGAACAGACTAATACAATAGGCCATTAGCTAGAGTAATAAAGAAGAAAAGACAGAAAGTGCAAACACACACAATTAGAATTGATGAAGGGGATGTTACCACTGACCCTACAGAAATACAAATAACCACCAGAGACTACTATGAATACTTCTATGCACACAAACTAGAAAACCTGGAAGAGATGGATAAATTCCTAGACATATACACCCAAGACTGAAGCAGAAAGAAATTTATTCCCTGAGCACACCAATAATGAACTCCAAAATTGAATCAGTAATAAATAGTCTACCAACTAAAAATGCCCAGAACAGATGAATTCAAAATAAAATTCTACCAGATGTACAAAGGAAGTATCAGTCCTACTGAAACTATTCCATAAAATTGACGAGGAGGGAATCCTCCCCAACTTATTCTATGAGGCCACCACTATCCTGATTCTAAAACCTTGCAGAGACACAACAAAAACAAAGAAAACTTCAGGCCAATATACTTGTTGAACATTGATGCAAAAATGCTCAACAAAATACTTGCAATCCAAATCCAGCAGTACATCAAAAAGCTAATTTACAACAATCAAGTACTCTTTATTCCTGGGATGCAAGTTTGGTTCAACATGTGCAAATCAATAAATGTGATTCATCACATAAACAGGACTAAAGACAAAAAACACTTGATTATCTCAATAGATGCAGAAAAGGCTTTCAATAAAATTCAACATTCCTTCATGTTAAAAACTCTCAATAAACTAGGTATTGAAGAAACATACCTCAAAATAACAAGAACCATCTATGACAAACCTGCAGTCAACATCATACTGAAGGGGCAAAAGCTGGGAACATTCTCCTTGAAAACCAACTCAACAGAAGGATGCCTTCTCTTACCACTTCTATTCAACATAGTATTGGAAGTCTTGACCAGAAAGGATTCAAGAGAAAAAAATAAAGGCTATCCAAACAGGAAGAGAGAGAAAAGTCAAGCTATCTCTGTTTGAAGGTAACATAATTCTATGCATAGTAAATCCCATAGTCTCAGCCCAAAAATTCTATCAGCTGATAAACAACTTCAGCAAAGTTTCAGGATACAAAAGCAATGTACAAAAATAACTAGCATTTCTATATACCAACAACAGCCAAGCCAAGAGGCAAATCAGAAATGCAATCCCATTCACAATTGCCACAGAAAGAGTAAAATACCAGGAATACAACTAGCCAGGGAGATGAAATATCTCTACAGCAAGAATTACAAAACACTGCTTAAAGAAATCAGAGATAACACAAATAAATGGAAAAACATTCCATGCTCATGGATAGGAAGACTAAATATCATTTAAATGGCTACACTGTCCAAAGCAATTTACAGATTCAATAAAATTTCTGTCAGACTAGTGATGACATTCTTCACAGAACTGGAAGAAACTATTTTGAAATTCATGTCGAACCAAAAAGCCCAAATAGTCAAGCCAATCCTAACCAAAAAGAACAAAGCTGGAAGCATCACGTTACCTGACTTCAAACTATATTACAGGGCTACAGTAACCAAAAGAGCACAGTGCTAGTACAAAAACTGACACGAAGACCTATGGTACAGAATAAAGAGCCCAGAAATAAGGATGCATACCTGCAACCATTTGTTCTTCAACAAAGTTGACAAAAACAAGCAATGAGGAAAGGACTCCCTATTCAATAAATTGTGCTGGGATAACTGGTTGGCCGTATGGAGAAGAAACTAGACGCCTTCCTTATACCATACAAAAATCAAATCAAGATGGATTAAAGACTTAAATGTAGACTATAAAACTACAAAAACCCAAGAAGACAACCTAGGCAATACCATTTTGGATCTAGGAACTGGCAAAGATGTCATGACAAACACACCAAAGGCAATTGTAACAAAAGCAAAAATTGACCAATGGGATCTAACTAAACTTAAGAGCTGCACAGCAAAAGAAACAATCAATGGAGTAAACAGGAAATGAAAAGAGTTGGAGAAAATATTTGCAAACTATGCATCTGAAACAGGTCTATAATCCAGCATCTATAAGGAATTTAAACATAATTATAATAGAAAACAAACAACCCTATTAAAAAGTGACCAAAGGACATGAACAGACACCTTTTAAAAGAAGACATACATGTAGCCAACAAGCATATGGAAAAAAGCTCAATGTCACTAATCATTAGAGAAATGCACATCAAAACCACAATAAGATGCCATCTCACACCACTCAGGATGGCTATTATTAAAAAGTCAAAAAATAACAAATGTTGCTAAGTTGCAGAGAAAAGGCAACATTTATACACTGTTGGTGGGAGTGTAAATTAGTTCAACTATTGTGGAAGACAGTGTGGCAATTCCTCAAAGACTTAGAAATAGGAATACCATTCAACCCAGAAATTCCATTACTGGGTATATATCCAGTGGAGTATAAATCATTCTATTATAAAGATACACACATGTGTATGTTCACTGCAGCACTACTCACAAAAACTGGATAAACAAAATATGATACATATACACCATGGAATTCTATGCACCCATAAAAAGAATGAGATCATGTCCTTTGCAGAAACATGGATAAAGCTGGAGGTCAATATCCTTAGCTAACAAATGCAGGAACAGAAAACGAAATACTGCCATGTTCTCACTTGTAAGCGGGAACTAAATGATGGGAACACATGAACACATAGAAGGAAATAACACACACCAGATCCTATTGGAAGTTGAAGGGTGAGAAGAGGCAGAGGATTAAGGAAAATAACTAATAGGTACTAGGCTTAATGCCTGGGTGATGAAATAATCTATACAACCCACCACCATGACACAAGCTTACCTTTATAACAGACCTGCGTGTGTACTCCTGAATTTAAATTCAAAGTTTTAAAAAGTGGGTAAAGAACATAAACAGACACTTTTTAAAAGCAGACATACATGTGGCCAACAAACATATGAATAAAAGCTCAATATCACTAACCATTAGAGAAATGTAAACCAAAACCACAAGATACCTTCTCAAACCAGTCACAACAGCTATTACTAAAAAGTCAATAAATAGCAGATGCCGGCAAGTTTGCCGATAAATTGGAACATGTATACACTGTTGGTGTGTTCTTGGGAGTGTAAATTAATTACACCATTGTGGAAAGCAGTGTGGCAATTTCCCAAAGAGCTAAAAACAGAACTACCGTTTGACCCAAAAATCCCATTACCGGGTGTGTGGCCAAGGGAATATAAATCATTCTACCATAAAGACAAATGCACGTGTATATTCACTGCAGCACTATTCACAATAGCAAAGACATGGAATCAATCTAAATGCTCATCAGTGGTAGAGTAGATAAAGAAAATGGTGCATATATATTGTGGAATACAATGCAGTCATAAAAAAAAAAAAAAAAATGAGATCACGTCCCCGGCAAGAACATAGATGGAGCTGGAGGCCATCATGCTTAGCAAACTAATGCAGGAACAAAAAACCAAATACTGCATGTTCTCACTTATAAGTGGGAGCTAAATGATGAAAACACATGGACACAAAGAGGGGAACAATAGACACTGGGGGCTACCTGAGAAAGTAGTGTGATAGGAGAGAGAGGATCAGACTACCAGGCTTAGTACTTGGGTGACAAAATAATCTGTACAAAGAACCCCTGTGACTTGGGTTTACCTAAATAACAAATCAGCACATGTACTTCTGAATCTAAAATGAAAGTTTAAAAAAAATTGCTTGAACCTATAGCTCAGTTCGGGAAAGAACTGACACTAAATAATATTGGGTCTTTCTATCCACAAAACAGATATCTATTTATCTGTCTTTTTATTTCTTTTGTCAGAGTTTTGTAGTTTTTTTATAGAGATCTTATAAATATTTTGTTAGATATTGACATGGCTTATATCTGTGTCCCCACCCAAGTCTCATGTTGGATTGTAATTTCCAATGTTGGAGGTGGACCTGGTGGGAGATGATTGGATCATGGGGGCAAATTTCTCATAAATTGTTTTGTATCATCTTTTTGATACTGTCCTTGTAATCGTGAATGAGCTCTCATGAGCTCTGATTACTTAAAAGCACATAGCACTTCTCCCCTTCCTCTCTTGCTCTTGCTCTTACCATGTGATATTCCTGCTCCCCCTTCAATTTCTACCATGATTGTAAGTTTTTTGAGGCCTCCCCAGAAGTCAAGCAGATATCAGCATCATGCTTCCTGTACAGCCTACAGAACCGTGAGCAAATTAAATACTTTTTCTTTATAAATTACCCAGTCTCAGGTATTTCTTTATAGCAATGTGAGAATAGAATAATACAGATTTATAAATGCTATTAGGTTTTTAATTGCAAATTGCATTTTTTTATTTCTAGTATACAGGAAAGCAATTGACTTTTGTATATTAACCTTCCATACTGCAACTGTGCTATATTCACTTATTAGTTCCAGAAGGGAATTTTTGGCAATTTGGGGGAGATTTCTACATGGGCGATTATGTCATCTGCAAATATACAGTTTTATTTCTTCTTTCCCTATCATATATTTTAATCTCCTCTTCCTGTCTTATTGAATTGGCTCAGGCTTTCAGTACTATGTTGAATAACAGTAGTGAGAATAGACATCTCTGGCTTTTTCTCAATCTTTGAAAAAGAAGTACCTAGTTTCTCACCATTAAATATGACATTAGCTGTAAGTTTTTTGTAACCTTCTTCACTCAGTTGAAGAAGTTCACCTCTATTCCTAGTTTGCTGAGAGTTTGTATCAAAAAAGAATGTTACATTTTGTCAGTTGTTGTCTGCATCTGTTGATATAATTATGTGAATTTTCTTTGGATCATTAATGTGATTGATTACATTAATTGATTTTCAAATGCTGACCCAGTTATGAATACCTGGAGAAAATTTTATTTAGTCATAGTTTATAATTCTCTCTTTAGATTATTGGATCTGGTTTGTTAATATGTGGTTGAAGATGTTAATATTCATGAGAGATTTCAGTCTATAGTTTTCTTTTGTGTAATTTATACAGTTTTGATATAAGGTTAAAGTTGGCCCTATATAATGAATTAGGAATTGTTCATTCTGCTTCCATTTTCTAAAAGATGCTGTAGAAAATTTATATCATTTCTTTCTTAAATGTTCTGTAGAATTTATGAGGGAACCCATCTGGGCCTGGTGCTTTCCATTTTGAAAGGTTATTAATTATAGATTACATGTTTTTAATTGACATGCACATATTCAAATTATGTAGTTTACCTTGTTGAGGTTTTATGGATTATGACTTTCAAAAAATTGGTCCATGTCACCTAAGTTATCAAATTTGTGGGCCATAGTGTCATTCATAATATTCTATTAGTATCTTGCTAATGTCCATAAGATTAGTAATAATGGCCCTTCTTTCATTTATGATATTAGTAATTTGTGTCTTCTGTTTGGTTTCTTTGGTGAGCCTAACTAGAGATTTTTTCAATTTCATTGATATTTTCAAAGAACTACATTTTGGCTTCATTGATACCATCTACTGTTTTTCTATTTTCAGTTTTATAGATATTGCTCTTTTTTCTCTATTTTCCGAAGATGAAAACTTAGACTATTGATTTTAGGTCTTTCTTCTTGTCTAATACATTCATTTAATGCTATAAATTTCCCTCTTAGTGCTGCTTTTGTTGCATTCTTCAGACTTTTCTTATTCATTTAGTTCAAAATATTTTTAAATATTTTTTGAAATTTCTTTTTCAGACCCATGTGTTATTTAAAAGTGTGTTGTGTATCCTCCAAATAATATTTCACAGCTATCTATCTGTTAGATTTTAATTCAATTCCATTGTGTTCTAAGAACATTCTTTATACGATTTTAAATACGTCTTTATACGTCTTTTAAATATGTTGATGTGTGTTTTATAACCTCAAATGTAGTCTATCTAGGTGAATGTTACACGTGACCTTGAAAAATGTGTGCATTCTGCTGTTGTTAAATGAAATATTCTATAAATGTCAATTAGATCCACTTGATTGATGGTGCTGTTTAGTTCAATTATATCCTTACTAATTTTCTGCCTGCTGTATCTATCAATTATAGATAGATGGATGTTGAAGCCTCTAACTATAATAGCGAATTTGTCTATTTCTCATTGCAGATCTTTCCATTTTTGCCTCCTATATTTTGAGGCTATCGTGGTAGGAGAATACCCATTAAGGATTGTTATGTCTTCTTGTTGAATTGACCCCTTATCTTTATGTAATATCCTTCTTAATTTCTAATAATTTTCTTTGTTCTTAAATCTGCTTTTTCTGAAATTAATATTGCTACTTTTTCATCTCTTTACTTTTAATGCATCTTGTGTTTTATACAGTGCATTTCTTGTCGATAACATATAGTTAAATCTTGTTTTATGTTGTTGTTGTTGTTGTTTTGAGACGCAGTCTCTCTCTGTCACCCAGGCTGGAGTGCCGTGGCACAATCTTGGCTCACTGCAATCTCTGCCTCCCAGGTTCACGCCATTCTCCTGCCTCAGCCTCCTGAGTAGCTGGGACTACAGGCGCCCACCACCATGCCCGGCTAATTTTTTTGTATTTTTAGTAGAGACAGGATTTCACCGTGCTAGCCAGGATGGTCTCAATCTCCTGACCTTGTGATCTTTCTGCCTCGGCCTCTCAAAGTGGTGGGATCATAGGCATGAGCCACCACGCCTGGCCTAAATCTTGTTTTTTAATTACTTGGTCAATCTCTGTCTTGTAATTGGTGTATTCAGACCTTTCACATATAAAGTAATTGGCCAAGCACAGTGGCTCATGCCTGTAATCCTAGCACTTTGGGAGGACGAGGCAGGTGGATTGCCTGAGCTCAGGAATTCAAGCCCAGCCTGGGCAACATGGTGAAACCCCATCTCAACCAAAACACAAAAAAAAATGACCAGGCATGGTGGCGTGTGCTCGTGGTCCCAGATAGTCGAGAGGTTGAGGCAGGAGAATGCTTGAATCCAGGAGGCCGAGGTTGCAGTGAGCCAAGATCGTGCCACTGCATTCCAGCCTGAGTGACAGCACGACTCTGTCTCAAAAAAAAAAAAGTAATTATTGTTACAGATTAATTAATATTTACCATATTGGTAACTATTAAAACAGTCATTGCACTTATTGCACTTGTTTTTTGCTTTTTTTTTTTTTTTTTTTTTTGAGACGGAGTCTCCCTCAGTTGCCCAGGCTGGAGTGCAGTGGCGCGATCTCGGCTCACTGCAAGCTCCGCCTTCTGGGTTCACGCCATTCTCCTGCCTCAGCCTCCCAAGTAGCTGGGACTACAGGTGCCCGCCGCCACGCCCGGCTAATTTGCATTTTTAGTAGAGACGGGGTTTCACCGTGTTAGCCAGGATGGTCTGGATCTTCTGACCTCGTGATCCGCCCACCTCGGCCTCCCAAAGTGCTGGGATTACAGGCATGAGCCACCGCGCCAGGCCTATTTTTTGCTTTTTTATATTACCCTTTCGTTCTGTCTTTTCTAATTTTAACTGATCATTTTATATGATTCCATGTTCTCTATTTGCTTAGAATATTATCATCCTTTTTAAAAATATTTTTAGTGATCTTTATAGATTTTGCAGTATATATTTACAATTAATATAAGTACATATTCAAGTAACAGTATATTAATTCATGTGTAATGCAAGTTATTTTATTGTAGAATACGTCCTATTTCTTTTTCCAGTTTTTTTTTTTTACATTTCTGTTATTTATTTTACTTGCCCATAGCTGTAATCATTCGACACATCATTGCTATTATTATTTTGAACCCAGTTATCTATAACACCAATTAGGAATAAGAAAATTAAAACTATTTATTTTACCTTTTTTTATTCCTTTCTTAATGCTCTTCATTTTTACGTATATATGTCCAAGTTTCTTAGTAATGCCATTCTTCTCTTTGTAGAACTTTTACCATTTCTTGCAAGGCAGGTCTACTGATGACAAATTTCCTTTATTTTTTCCTGAGAAAGTTTTTATTTCTCCTTTGCTTTAAAATATCAATTCCTTTAAACAAAATTTTAAGCCGGTGGGTATTTTCTCTTTCAATATATAAATATTTTACACCATCATCTTCTAGCTTACATGGTTTGTGATGACCTTGATTTTAACTCAGTGAGATACATGTTAGGCTTCTAACCTATGAACTATAAGATAATAAATTTGTGTTGTTATGACTCACTACGTTTGTGGTAATTTGTTTTAACAAGCAATAGAAAACTAATATTCTAGTTTAGATCTTCTATATCTTTTAGCTTAAATAGAATCTAATTGTTCATTCCCTCTCAAGGTTTATTCTCTTCAAGTCCATCTTTAATAATGCTGTCAGAATGATTGATCAAAAACTAAAATTTGACAGAGTCTTCATTTTATTTCCTAAAACTCTGTAAGCTACAAAATAAATACTAAGTATATAACATGAAAAAAGAAGCCCTCTATGACCTGGCCCCACTCACTTATTTAGCTTCAGTTTTCATCATATACTTAAATTTTGTCTGCTCATAATACCAAATTGCTCATAGCTTCTACTAGAGAAATTTCTTTAGTTTTAAATAAATGGAAATAAAAGCTGGTTAACTTAAGTGAAAATGGAGCTCACTGAATGGATTCTAGATTAATTAATGCAAAACCCTTGGAAGACACGAATCACCTCTCTAGAGAGCTGGCCACAAATGACTCAGCACAAATACCAATTGCCATTGGTTTCCATGTGCTTGCTCAAGGCTTAAATTTCCGGAATAGGCCGGGTGCAGTGGCTCACACCTGTAATCCCAGCAATTTGGGAGGCCGAGGCAGGTGGATCACCTGAGGTTGGGAGTTCGAGACCAGCCTGGCCAATATGGTAAAACCCCGTCTCTACTAAAAATACAAAAAATTAGTTGGGTGTGGTGGTGGACTCCTGTAATCCCAGCTACTTGAGAGGCTGAGGCAGAAGAATCCCTTGAACCCGGGAGGCAGAGGTTGCAATGTGCCGAGATCATGCCAATGAACTCCAGCCTGGGCAACAAGAGTGAATTCAAAAAGAAAGAAAAGAAAAGAAAGGAAAAGAAAAGAAATTTCTGGAATAGAGAGGAGTAGATTCACTTATTTTATATGGAAAGTCCTCACTTATCTCCAATCTTGCTACCTCCACAGGACAACCATGTGGCCAAGGAGAATAGGATAGATTAATTATTTCATGCCTTTGATCCAAGAACTGCAATCTGTAGCACAAAGGAGAGAGAGTGAAAGCTACTAGGCAAATAAAAATAAAAATTCTATACATATATGTGGTTCATAATTTTATGCCATTACCATCTTTCTTCACCTAGAATAACAACACCAGGTTCCCTCATTTTGTCTCCAATAATACCTTAGGTGTAACCTTATCTCAGCCCTGAACTCTTTATATTGACTTTCTCTTCATAGATGTCAGTTTCCTAAACTAGGCTTTAAAATGAAGATTTTTCCACACTGGTTTTGGAAGATTAAGCCTTCCTCTCTCTTTCCCTGTCTACCTCTCTTCTTTCTTCTTTCCTTGCTTTCTTCTTTCCTTCCTTTCTTTCTCTTCATACAAAGGTCCAGTTTCAACTTTGGTGCACTAATGCATAGGTCTGAGGCAAAGAGAATTGGATGTCTTAAAAGATGTTGAATAGGGATTCGAGTCAATCATTTGTAGATTTTAAGCTGTCTTAGCTGACATCAGGATTATAAAATCTAGTAATAAAGACATATGCGTAATTAAATAAAAACATTAGGGTATACAAACTACATAAAAAGCAAATCATAGAATTCCACTCCAATAATAGCTATATGTTTTTTAATGTTGATATTCAATAAAAATTTTACTAACTGCAACAGAACATTGAGAAGGGCACAATTCATGACATACTCTCCAGAGAAAACAAAAGTATCTCTTTTACATCTGGACGAACAACCAAAAACATTTATTAAATTATATAAAACATCAGATTTTAAGTCACTGGACTTGAAGCAATAAATTTCAGTGATCCCAGAGAGATAAGAAGCAAATCAAGTGAGCCCAAGGCCAATGTGCTGCCTTGAAAGCATATTCCTGTTGCTGCACAGAAAGAAGGGAACCCAGCCAGATCCCACCAGAATCTATAAGTCTGGCAAACAGAGTTGATAGTCCAGGGAACGAGACCAAGGAGGCTAAACATCTAAGGACAGAGTATCAAACAGAAAAGAGCTGCATCCAGAGGCAACTCTGATGACCTCCAGATGTCTCCGTTGTATATTCAGCTGGATACCTGTCAGCCCATGAATGTGAGAAAACTACCCAAAGCTGGGGGAAAATTTCCACTTTACAGAGCCAGATACAGTGTCTGTTTCCACCAGTCAGATTGAAAAAAAACCTCATAATTCATGGAGCATAGAGTAAAATATGCAGAGGGTCTCACCTCATTGGTGGGGAATAATAGGCTATAGATTAAGCACTGTTCCAGTCTCACATAACAAAGCTAGAATGCAAGACCTCAATATGGAAAACATCTCAAAAATAACGTGTGTCTCAGAACAAAGCTCAAGAATAAGTATAGAAATACAAAAGCATCCAGCATTCAATAAAGTAAAATTCACAGTGACTGCCAATCAACAAAAAATTTATAGAGGTATTTAAAATAGCAGAAAAATAAAATCTATAAAGAAGAGGAAAAATCTGCCTTTCACATGTTTAAAAAGTTATGTAGATAAATGCAAGATATCAAAAAAGAGACCCAAATCAAACATGTGAATGAATAAGTGAATTCTGGCATATCCAAACAATGGAATACTACTTAGCAATACAAAGGAATAAATGATTGATACATACTACAACATCCATGAATCTCAGAATAATCATGCCGAGTTAAAGAAGCCAAACAGAAAATAGTGCATTCTATATGCTTCTATTTATGAAAATCTAGTAAATAAAAACTAATCTATAGTGACAGTGGTTGCCTTGGAATGGGAGGGAGGAGAGAATACCAGGGAAAGGTAGGAAGAAAGGGTCACAAAAGGGCATGGAAAATTTGGGGCAGTGATAGATATATAATTATATTTATTATGGTGATGGCTTCTTGGCTATACACATATATCAAACTTATCAAATTGTGTTCTTTAAATATTTGCAGTTTTACTGAATGTCAATCAAAGTTTAATAAAGCTGTTTAGAAAGCAGTATCCACTGAAGGATACAAAAGATTGCTTTGTGGCTAGACATAATTATAAATTTACCCTTCCACCTCTTCTATTCCAACTTAACCAATAAGCAGATCAGAGAAAAAAAATGGCAAGAAGACAAAGACAGAATCCTGGGAAATCTTATTAATACTTCATTTTAGGGAGAAACATATTGAAGGGCTGATGTTTCTCTCTTGACTCTCCCAAAGGGGTAAGATTCCCAACTAAGTGGCATAGATGTATCTCAGAAGATTAATGAAATCTTGGATAAGAGAGGGAGAGAGAGGAGTTGAGTTCTTCAAACAAATTGTACATGACTTCAGATAATTACCAAGCATGCTGCCATGCCCTTAGGTTTCAGAAAAATAGGTTAAGCATGCAATACTGTCATTTGAAAGATTAAGAGGTCTCATATGTGGTGAGAAGCAAGTCAAATAGAGTTTGGGCTCTGACCATGTTAAAAAAGAGCAGTTAAAAGAAATGTCAGATATGCAAACTATAACAACCAAAGGGGAAAAAATAGAGGAAAAAGGCAAAGAACGGCAGGAGGGGAAGAAAAAAAAAGAGAAAGGATGAGAAATACTGGGGAAAAATATAACTAAAGATAATGAAGAGAATTTTCCACGAATACTTTCTTCTGCATCATTACTTAATCAGAACACAAATTTGATATTTTTAAATCCACAGAGATAAAGTTATTAAAATACAGAATAAGAATTAGAGAGTAATTGTAAAGCTAAGAATACAAATTGAAGAACACAGTTTTATAATTAAATTTTTAAAAATAGAGAAAAGCTGTTTAAGATTTTTACTTTTGGGCTGAGGATAAAAAACGTATTTGGATTCCTTTTTGACATGTTTTTTACTTTTTCATACACACATAAAATTAGTACCATTAAAATGCAACAAGTAAATTTTTTTATAAATAGGAAACAGACTAGACAAATCCAAAATGCGAAGTGAGACCTAGGAAAAGCACTCAATAGAATCACAGTAAATTCATTAAAAATCAAGTGATTAAGACAATTAGAAAGACAATAAAGACACGGAGTACAAATATGATTCAACCTAAACATTAATAGTTTTCCTGAATAAGCAATTCAGCAAATGGAGCAGAAGAAGTTTTTAATGATATAATACAAGAAAATTTTCTAAAATTAAAGAACTGGATCTGCACTTTATAAGGAGACATTGTATTCCAGGGAAAAAATGTATCATCAATAAAAATATAGAATGTACTAAATAGTATAAAATTACACTGTACCACCTCAGTGCAGGGGAGGAAGATATTAAATTCTACCAATAGAATTGGAGAAGGATTCATGACAGGGATGTCATTTGGGATGTGCCTTGAAACCCAGATTTCTTTGGAAAATAATGGTGGAGAAATATGCAACCAAAAGTATGAGCAAAAATAAAAGGAGAAATTATAAAAATTATTTGGGGAAAATGCCATGAATGGAAGGTTGACAGAAAGGTAAATGTGGAAGCAGAGCTGAAGAGCAGAACTTACTTGGGAAAAAACTTCACTAATATGCTAAATCTGAATTTCATTCTGTAAGCAACAGGAAATTGTTAGAATTTTTTGAATTACACTTCAACAGTTTCCTGAAAAGTAATTTTCAGTAATTGGAATATTTAGCTTTGGAATATTACTACTCCAATGTACAATTCCTCACCTAAGCCAAGAAGTTTTAATAAAAGCTGTCATTAATATTTCAGATTTAATACCACTTCATCCTGCCCTGCAAAATTGTAGAAGAGCTTAGTCCACTGGTTTTCAACCTGGGACATTTGGCAATGTCTGGAGATATCTGGGATTGTCACATCTGGGAGGATAGTGCATTGACAACTAGTGGATAAAGGCCAGGTTTGCTGCCGCTTGTTCTATAATGCAAAAGAGAGTCCTCTTACAACAAAGAATTATCAGGAAAAAATGTCAATAGTCTCAAGGTTGAGAAAGGCAGGCCTAAAGCTAAGCTAATCAGAAAAATCAAAACAAATATTTACCAGTTTTCTCTCAAGACGTCCAAACAATTGCAACACTGCTGACTGATAAGAGGCTCTAAATGCAACTCTCCACCATTCATAGACTCCTAGTCCCAACATAAAAACATCTTTCTACTAGAATTCTGTTCAAAATTCTAGCCTGCCATGCTACCCATCCTTGATATCCAATGACACTGGCCAAGTAAAGTCCCTTTCTATAATCTATCACCTTTTATTTCTTAATCTGATGTAATTCTATACTTCACACCAACATTCCCTATTGCTGCCTTTTCACCTCTTCCTTTTTGCCTTCTGGAATCCCATTTCCTTATAAATAATTTTTTCTGCATCTTCTACATCTTCATAAATGATTCATAGAGTTTTCTATAGCTTTCTCAAATGTCCAAAACACCATGAGGGCTGGAAGAGAGTAGATAGTCATCTTAATTCCTATTTGTGTCTTTTTACACCATAATGTCACTCACTTGCAATTTCTTTTAGGCTCATGACACCTGACTACATACTCTCAACATCTCTATCTGCCATTTATTACCCTCTTTGACTATGTCCCCACCCAAATTTCATCTTGAATTGTAGCTCTCATAATTCCCACGTGTCATGGGAGGGACGTGTCATGGGAGGGACCCATGATTCAACCCAGTTGAATGCAGTTCTCATGATAGTGAATAAGTTTCATAAGATCCGTTTTATAAAGGGGAAGCTGGGCACGGTGGCTCATGCCTGTAATCCCAGCACTGCAGTTTGGGAGGCCAAGGTAGGTGGATTATTTGAGGTCAGGAGGTTGAGACCAGTTTGACCAACATGGTGAAACCCTGTCTCTACTAAAAATAAAAAAAAAAAATTAGCCAGGTGTGGTGGCACATGCCTGTAGTCCCAGCTACTCTAGAGGCTGAGGCAGGAGAATTACTTGAACCTAGGAGACAGAGGTTGCAGTGAGCCTGGGAGGCAGAGTGAGAATCCATCTCAAAAAAATAAAAAAATAAAATAAAATAAAATAAAATAAAAAGGAGTTCCCTTGCAAATGCTCTCTTGCCTGCCACCATATAAGATGTCCCTTTCCTCTTTCTTCATCTTTGCCACATTGTGAGGCCTCCCCAGCCATATGGAACTAAGTCCATTAAACCTCTTTCCTTTATAAATGACCCAGTGTCAGGTGTGTTTTTATTAGCATTGTGAGAACAGTAATACAGTAAATTGGTACCAGGTTGTGGGGTGCTGTTGTAAAGATACCTAAAAATGTGGAAATGACTTTAGATATGAGTGACAGGCAGACATTGGAACAGTCTGGAGGGCTCAGAAGAAGATAGGAAAATGTGGGAAAGTCTGGAACTTCATAGAGACTTGGAGATCTCAGAAGACAAGAAGATGTGAGAAGGTTTGGAACTTCCTAGAGACTTGCTGAATGGAATGGCTGTGACCAAAGTGCTGATTGTGATATGGAAAATAAGGTCCATGCTGACAAAGCATGCAATACTAAGTTGTCTCAGATGGAGATGAGGAACTTCTTGAGAACTGAATTAAAGGAAACTCTTGCTATGTAAAGAGACTGGTGGCATGGTGTCCCTGCCCCAGAGATCTGTGGAACATTGAACTTGAGAGAGATGATTTAGGGTGTCTGGGGGAAAAAAATTCCGAGTGGCAAAGGGTTCAAGAGGAAACAGAGAATAAAAGTTTGAAAAATTTACAGGCTGACAATGCAGTAGGAACGAAAAACTCATGTGCTGGGGAGAAATTAAAGCTGGCTGCAGAAATCTGCATAAGAAACAAGGAGCCAAATGCTACCAGCCAAGAAAACGCAAAAAAATGTCTGCAGGGCATGTCAGGGACTTTCATGGCAGCCCCTCCTATCACAGGCCCAGAAGCCTAGGAGGAAAAAATGGCTTCCTGGATTGGGTTCAGGGCCCCACTGCTGTGTGCAGCCTTGAGACTTGGTGCCCTGCGTCCCAGCTGCTTCAGCTCCAGTCATGGCTAAACAAGATACAGTTCAGGCCATGGCCTCAGAGGGTGTAAGCCCCAAGCCTTGGGGGCTTCCATGTGGTGTTGAGCCTGCACATGCACTGAAATCAAGAACTGAGGTTTGTGAAACTCCTCCTAGATTTCAGAGGATGTATGGAAACACCTGGATGTCCAGGCAAAAGTTTACTGCAAGGGCAGAGCCTTCATGGAGAATCGCTGCTAGGGCAGTTGGAAGGGAAATGTATAGTGGGAGCCCCCACACAGAGTCTCCACTGGCACACTGCCTAGTGGAGCTGTGAGAAGAGAGCCACAGTCTTCCAGACCCCAGAATGGTAGATCCACTGACAGCTCATATCACGGGACTGGCAAAGCTGCAGACACTCAATGTGAGCCCATGAAAGCATCCAGGAGGGGAGCAGTACCCTGCAAAGCCAAAGAGGCGGAGCTTCCCAAGGTGATGGGAGCCCTCCTCTTGCATCAGTGTGCCCTGGATGTGAGACATGGAGTCAAAGGAGATCATTTTGGAACTTCAAGTTTTAATGACTGCCCTATTGGATTTCAGACTTGCATGGAGCCTGTAGTCCCTTTGTTTTGACCAATTTCTCCCATTTGGAATGCATATATTTACCCAATGCCTGTACCTCCATTGTAGTGGAGAAGTAACTGACTTACCTTTGATTTTAAAGGTTCATAGGAGGAAGGGACTTGCCTTGTCTCTGATAAGACTTTGGAATGTAGACTTTTGAGTTAACGTTGAAATGAGTTAAGACTATGGGGCTGGTGCAGTGGCTCACGCCTGTAATCCCAACACTACGGGAGGCTAAGTCGGGCAGATAACAAGGTCAGTAGTTCGAGACTAGCCTGGCCAACATGGTGAAACCCCGTCTCCACTAAAACCTCAGCTGGGCATGGTGGCATGCACCTGTAGTCCCAGCTACTCAGGTGGCTGAAGCAGGAGAATTGCTTGAACCCAGCAGGTAGAGGTTGCAGTGAGCCAAGATCATGTGCCACTGCACTCCAGCCTAGGTGACAGAAAGACTCCGTCTCAAAATAATAATAATAATAATACTTTGGGGACCATTGGGAAGGCATGATTGGTTTTGAAATATGAGGACATGAGATTTGGGAGGGACTGGGGAAAAATGATATGGTTTGGCTGTGTCCCTACCAAACTCTCTTCTTGAATTACTAGCTCCCATAATCCCCACATGTCATGGGAGAAATCTGATGGGAGGTAATTGAATCATGGGGGTGGGTCTTTCCTGTGCAGTTCTCATGGTAGTGAATAAGTCCCATGATAGCCAATGGCTTTATAAAGGGGAGTTCCCCTGCACAGGCTCTCTTGCCTGCCACTGTGTAAGAAGTCCCTTTGCTCTTCCTTAATTTTCCACCATGATTGTAAGGCTTCCCCAGCCATGTGGAATTGTGAGTCCATTAAACCTCTTTCCTTATAAATTATCCAGTCTCAGGTATATCTTTATTAGCAGCATGAGAACAGACTAATACAGCCAAATACCCAAATTCATTAAAAACACCAAACCTCGGCCGGGCATGGTGGCTCACACCTGTAATCCTAACACTTTGGGAGGCCAAGGCGCGTGGATTATCAGAGATCAGGAGTTTGAGACCAGCCTGGCCAACATGGTGAAACCCCGTCTGTACTAGAAATACAAAAATTAGCTCAGTGTGGTGGTGGGCACCTGTAGTCCCAGCTACTTGGGAGGCCGAGGCAAGAGAATTACTTGAACCCAGGAGGCAGAGGTTGCAGTGAGCTGAGATCATGCCACTGCATTGCACACTCCAGCCTAGGCAACAAGAGCAAGACTCCATCAAAAACAAACAAACAAAAAAACCTTTATTATCCCAAATACAGTCATGGTCATGAGTAATTCCAAAACTCATATGAATAATTTACCCAACACCCTAGTCCCACAGACCTCCTCAATCCCAGTGTCTCCACTGAACTGTCTTTTAGTGCAATACACAAAAGCACATCACTCTGAACTGTTCCACCTCTGCAAAAAACAGCCACAAAATTCAAGACTCCTGTTCTTTACTGCTGCAAGAGCCAGTGTCTCTAGGTACAGCAGAAACTAACTGTTCCTATGTTTAGCAAAAATGAAAACACATTATTGAAAGGAAATTGGATAACTAAGGGAATAATCTGGAAGATTGGAGTGAGGCTTTAAAAGTGGCAGGACAAAATGAAACTAGGTAGACAGAACAGTAGCTGTGATTATACCATTTAATTGATCCAATAAGTGTATCACTGCACATTATCAATGCCACTGATGGCTGTGTATTGAAGCTTGATTCAGTGCCACTATCCCCTGAATATTGGAGGTAGCTACTATCTTCATGAAAATGAATTTTCTATTGACTTCAACTCTTTGCAAAACTAGTTCTTTATTCAAAATAGAAGCAAATGTGTTTCACGCCATCACGTCTTGGCACAAAACTCCTCATTACTTTCTTCATCTGTAGAGTTCATTTTTCAAAATCTAACTCAGTGGTCTCCCATGAAGTCTTGTCTGCCCCGACCAACAGAGTTAACCACTTCTATCTTTGTGTCATCTATGTATCTAGTATCTCAAATTACAGCATTTTAAATATCTTATTGCAATTACTTACTTGTATCTGCATTTCCTACCAAACAGCTGGTGACTGGAAAGCATAGACCATAATCTACTTTTTAGTGAATTCTCTAATATAGTGCTCACCACATCATAGGGGCAAGAAAGATTTTGATACTGAGACTATCCCATCTTTTTTCATTTTCACACTAATATTGAGGACTTCCTAGTTTGTTTTATAAAGTACCTTCACATAATTTCTTTCTTATGAATGAATGAAGTTGATTTTTGGATTAAGTAAAAATAAAATATTGTAATGTGGACCCAGCAGAGCTACTCCTAGGTATAGGCAGAGTGGGTTTGGGCTTAAGGCCACCAACCTTAGATATCACCTCTACTCACTTTGAAGATAGCCAATGGATTCTGAAAAAAGTTCCTATTCTAATACAAATGTTGACATATACAGTCCTTAGGTTTTTAGATTAATATAGAGCAGAACAGGGTGTGAGGAGTGGAATCAGAGAGAGAAAAGGAAGATAGAAAAGCTCTGGGGCTTGAGTCCTACAAGGAAAGGAGAGGTGAATGTGTACCCAATGCGGAGACCTAGGTCTCTAAAACACTATTGGGTGATTAACAAAATGCTAAGGTTTGACTTCATCTATGTCACAATGTTCCTTGATCCACTCAATTCTGACTGAAGGTAAGGCTTTTGGAAGCCTACAAAACAAATTCCAACCAGTTTCCTCAATCTCTAAAGTGAGAACACATTTACATTTTGAATGCTAGCATAATAATTTCTGTTTCCCAGGTTGACTTTTTTGTTTGTTTTTTTGTTTTTGTTTGTTTTTTGTTTTTTGTTTTTTTTTTTGAGACAGAGTTTACCTCTTGTTGCCCAGGCTGGAGTGCAATGGTCTGCCTCCCAGGTTGAAGCAATTCTCCTGCCTCAGCCTCCTGAGTAGCTGGAATTACAGGTGCATGCCACCACACCCAACGAATATTTGTATTTTTAATAGAGACAGAGTTTTGCTGTGTTGACCAGGCTAGTCTTGAACTCCTGACGTCAGGTGATCCACCAGCTTCGGCCTCCCAAAGTGCTGGATTTACAAGCATGAGTCATCATGCCCAGCCCAGGTTGCTTTTTAAATAAAACATAGAATAATACTAAGAAATGTTTATAGTTTAGAGTGAAAATAGAGAAGCATAGTATATTTTATAGCTGGGATGAAAATAAAAATACAGTAAGAATATGAAACTGAGATTTCAAACCATGGCATAAACTGGACTTGTGATTGTAATGGTGTAGTTCTGAAAAGAAATCATGTGTTAGGGGGCAGTTCCAAGATGGCTGAACAGGAATAGCTCCAGTCTACAGCTCCCAAAGTGAGCGACACAGAAGACAGGTAATTTCTGCATTTCCAACTGAGCTTTGAAGAGAGTAGTTTTTCTCCCAGCATAGAGTTTGAGATCTGAGAATGGACACACTGCTTCCTCAAGTGGGTCCCTGACCCCCGAGTAGCCTAACTGGGAGGCATCCCCCAGTAGGGGCAGACTGACACCTCACACAGCCAGGTACCCCTCTAAGATGAAGCTTCCAGAGGAATGATCAGGCAGCAACATTTGCTGTTCAGGAATATTCGCTGTTCTGCAGCCTCTGCTGCTGATACCCAGGTCTGGAGTGGACCTCCAGTAAACTTCAACAGACCAGCAGCTGAGGGTCCTGACTGTTAGAAGGAAAACTAACAAACAGAAAGGACATCCACACCAAAACCCCAGTGTACGTCACCATCATCGAAGACCAAAGGTAGATAAAAACCACAAAGATGGGCAACAGAGCAGAAAAGCTGAAAATTCTAAAAATCAGAGCGCCTCTCCCCCTCCAAAGGAATGCAGCTCCTGGCCAGCAATGGAACAAAGCTGGACGGAGAATGACTTTGACGAGCTGAGAGAAGAAGGTTTCAGACGATCAAACTTCTCTGAGCTAAAGGAGGAAGTTCGAACCCATCGCAAAGAAGCTAAAAACCTTGAAAAAAGATTAGACGAATGGCTAACAAGAATAACCAGTGTAGAGAAGTCCTTAAATGACCTGATGGAGCTGAAAACTCCATGAGGAGTTTTTCTCTCCATGAAGAGTTACTCTCTTCAAAGCTCCGCTGGAAATGCAGAAATTAACTGTCTTCTGTGTCGCTCACTTTGGGAGCTATAGACTGGAGCTGTTCCTGTTCAGCCATCTTGGAACTGCCTCCTAACACGTGATTTCTTTTCAGAACTACACCATGAGGCATGAGAACTACATGATGAATGCACAAGCTTCAGTAGCCGATTTGATCAACTGGAAGAAAGTATCAGTGATTGAGGATCAAATGAATGAAATGAAGCCAGAAGAGAAGTTAAGAGAAAAAACAGTAAAAAGAAATGAACAAAGCCTCCAAGAAATATGGGCCTATGTGATAAGACCAAATCTACATGTGATTGGTGTACCTGAAAGTGACAGGGAGAATGGACCCAAATTGGAAAACACTCTGCAGGATATTATCCAAGAGAACTTCCCAAATCTACCAAGGTGGGCCAACATTCAAATTCAAGAAATACAGAGAACACCACATATTCCTCGAGAAGAGCAACTCCAAGACACATAATTGTCAGATTCACCAAAGCTGAAATGAAGGAAAAAATGCTAAGGGTAGCCAGAGAGAAATGTCGGGTTTCCCACAAAGGGAAGCCCATCAGATTAACAGTGGATCTCTCAGCAGAAACTCTACAAGTCAGAAGAGAGTGGGGGCCAATATTCAACATTCTTAAGGAAAAGAATTTTCAACCTAGAATTTCATATCCAGCCAAACAAGTTTCATAAGTGAAGGAGAAATACAATCCTTTACAGACAAGCAAATGCTGAGTGATTTTGTCACCACCAGGCCTGCCTTACAAGAGTTCCTGAAGGAAGGAACAACTGGTAATAGCCACTGCAAAAACATGCGAAAATGTAAAGACCATCGATGCTAGGAAGAAACTGCATCAACTAATAAGCAAAATAACCAGCTAACATCATAATGACAGGATCAAATTCACATATAACAATATTAACCTTAAAAGTAAGTGGGCTAAATGCTCCAATTAAAAGACACAGACTGGCAAATTGGATAAAGAGTCAAGACCCATCATTGTGCTGTATTCAGGGGACCCATCTCACGTGCAGAGACATACATAGGCTCAAAATAAAGGGATGGAGGAATATCTACCAAGCAAATGGAAAACAAAAAAAGGCAGGAGTTGCAATCATAGTCTCTGAAAAAAGAGACTTTAAACCAACAAAGATCAAAAGAGACAAAGAAGGCCATTAAGTAATGGTAAAGGGATCGATTCAACAAGAAGAGCTAACTATCCTAAATATGTATGCACCCAATACAGGAGCACCCAGATTCATAAAGCAAGTCCTTAGAGACTTACAAAGAGACTTAGACTCCCACACAATAATAATGGGAGACTTCAACACTCCACTGTCAACATTAGACAGATCAACGAGACAGAAAGTTAACAAGGATATCCAGGAATTGAACTCAGCTCTGCAGCAAGCAGACCTAATAGACATCTACAGAACTCTCTACCCCAAATCAACAGATTATACATTCTTCTCAGCATCACATCGCACTTATTCCAAAGTTGATCACATAGTTGGAAGTAAAGCACTCCTCAGCAAATGTAAAAGAGGAGAAATTACAACAAACTGTCTATCAGACCACAATGCAATCAAACTAGAACTCAGAATTAAGAAACCTACTCAAACCCGCTCAACTACATGGAAACTGAACAACCTGCTCCTAAATGACTACTGGGTACATAATGAAATGAAGGCAGAAACAAAGATGTTCTTTGATACCAATGAGAACAAAGACACAACATACCAGAATCTCTGGGACACATTTAAAGCAGTGTGCAGAGGGAAATTTATAGCACCAAATGCCCACAAGAAAAAGCAGAAAAGATCTAAAATTGAAACCCTAACATCACAATTAAAAGAACTAGAGAAGCAAAGCAAACACATTCAAAAGCTAGCAGAAGGGAAGAAATAACTCAGATCAGAGCAGAACTGAAGGAGACAGAGACACAAAAAACTCTTCAAAAAATCAATGAATGTAGGAGCTGGTTTTTTGAAAAGATCAAAAAAACTGATAGACCCCCAGCAAGACTAATAAAGAGGAAAAGAGAGAAGAATCAAATAGACACAGTAAAAAATGACAAAGGGGGTATCACCACCGATCCCACAGAAATACAAACAACCATCAGAGAATACTATAAACTCCTCTACGCAAATAAACTAGAAAATCTAGAAGAAATGGATAAATTCCTGGACACTTACACTCTCCCAAGGCTAAACCAGGAAGAAGTTGAATCCCTGAATAGACCAATAACAGGCTCTGAAATTGAAGCAATAATTAATAGCCTACCAACCAAAAACAGTCCTGGACCAGTTGGATTCGCAGCCAAATTCTACCTCAGGTACAAGGAGGAGCTGGTACCATTCCTTCTGAAGCTATTCAAATCAATAGAAAAAGAGGGAATCCTCCCTAACTCATTTTATGAGGCCAGCATCATCCGGATACTAAAGCCTGGCAGAGACACAACAAAAAAAGAGAATTTTAGACCAATATCCCTGATGAACATTGATGAAAATATCCTCAATAAAATACAGGCAAACTGAATCCAGCAGCACATCAAAAAGCTTATCCACCATGATCAATGGGTTTCATCCCTGGGATGCAAGGCTGGTTCAACGTATGCAAATCAGTAAACATAATCCAGCATATAAACAGAACCAAAGACAAAAACCACATGATTATCTCAATAGATGCAGAAAAGGCCTTTGACAAAATTCAACAGCCCTTCATGTTAAAAACTCTCAATAAATTGGGTATTGATGGGATGTATCTCAAAACAATAAGAGCTATTTATGACAAACCCACAGCCAATATCATACTGAATGGGCAAAAACTGGAATCATTCCCTTTGAAAACTGGCACAAGACAGGGATGCCCTCTCTTGCCACTCCTATTCAACATAGTGTTGGAAGTTCTGGCCAGGGCAATCAGGCAGGAGAAAGAAATAAAGGTTATTCAATTAGGAAAAGAAGAAGTCAAATTGTCCCTGTTTGCAGATGACATGATTGTATATTTAGAAAACCCCATCATCTCAGCCCCAAATCTCCTTAAGCTGATAAGCAACTTCAGCAAAGTCTCAGGATACAAAATAAATGTGCAAAAATCACAAGCATTCTTATACACCAGTAACAGACTAACAGCCAAATCATGAGTGAACTCCTATTCACAATTGCTTCAAAGAGAATAAAATACCTAGGAATACAACTTACCAGGGATGTGAAGGACCTCTTCAAGGAGAACTACAAACCACTGCTCAGTGAAATAAAAGAGGACATAAACAAATGGAAGAACATTCCATGCTCATGGAGAGGAAGAATCAATATTGTGAAAATGGCCATACTACCCAAGGTAATTTATAGATTCAGTGCCATCCCCATCAAGCTACCAGTGACTTTCTTCACAGAATTGGAAAAAACTACTTTAAAGTTCATATGGAACCAAAAAGGAGCCCACATTGCCAAGACAATCCTAAGTCAAAAGAACAAAGCTGGAAGCATCATGCTACCTGACTTCAAACTATACTGCAAGACTACAGTAACCAAAACAGCATGGTACTGGTACCAAAACAGAGATATAGACCCATGGAACAGAACAGAGCCCTCAAAAATAATGCCACACATCTACAGCCATCTGATCTTTGACAAACCTGACAAAAACAAGAAATGGGGAAAGGATTGCCTATTTAATAAATGGTGCTGGGAAAACTGGCTAGCCATATGTAGAAAGCTGAAATGGGATCCCTTCCTTACACCTTACACAAAAATTAATTCAAAATGGATTAGAGACTTAAATGTTCGACCTAAAACCATAAAAACCGTAGAAGAAAACCTAGGTAATAGCATTCAGGACATAGGCGTGGGCAAGGACTTCATAACTAAAACACCAAAAGCAACGACAACTAAAGCCAAAATTGACAAATGGGATCTAATTAAACTAAAGAGCTTCTGCACAGCAAAAGAAACTACCATCAGAGTGAACAGGCAACCTACAGAATGGGAGAAAATGTTTGCAATCTACTCATCTGACAAAGGGCTAATATCCACAACCTACAAAGAACTCAAACAAATTTATGAGAAAAAAACAACCCCATCAAAAAGTGGGCAAAGGATATGAACAGACCCTTCTCAAGAGAAGACATTTATGCAGCCAACAGACACATGAGAAAATGCTCATCATCATTGGCCATCAGAGAAATGCAAACCAAAACTACAATGAGATACCATCTCATACCAGTTAAAATGGCGATCATTAAAAAGTCAGGAAACAACAGGTGCTGGAGAGGATGTGGAGAAATAGGAACACTTTTACACTGTTGGTGGGACTGTAAACTAGTTCAACCATTGTGGAAAACAGTGTGGAGACTCCTCAAGAATCTAGAACTAGAAATACCATTTGACCCAGCCATCCCATTACTAGGCATATACCCAAAGGATGATGAGTCATGCTGCTAGAAAGATACATACACACATATGTTTATTGAGGCACTATTCACAATAGCAAAGACTTGGAATCAACCCAAATGTCCACCAATGGGTTAAGAAAATGTGGCACATATACACCATAGAATACTATGCAGCCATAAAAAAGGATGAGTTCATGTCCTTTGTAGGGACATTCCAGGGATGCTGGAAACTATCATTCTGAGCAAATTATCACAAGGACAGAAAACCAAACACTGCATGTTCTCACTCATAGGTGGGAATTGAACAACAAGAACACTTGCACACAGGATGGGGAACATGACACACCAGGGCCTGTCGTGGGGTCGGGGAAGGGGGAAGGGATAGCATTAGGAGATATACCTAAGGTAAATGACAAGTTAATGGGTGCAGCACACCAACATGGCACATGTATACATATGTAACAAACCTGCACGTTGTGCACATGTACACTAAAACTTAAAGTATAATAAAAATAAAAGTAAAAAATAAAAGAAATCATGTGTTAAGCAGTTACGAAGGTTAAATTCTCAGTACTCTCAGTCATTCTCAATTCTCTACATGTTGTGAGCTATAATAACTTAAAAAGACAGAAGTGAAAACTACACAGAAAGCTTTAAAAATATTAACTATCTTTCTATATTTGGCACTCAATTTGCTCTTACAATAGTGGAAAACTTCCCCTTACCACCCCACCCCCCGCAAAAAAAAAACTGATGGAAGTCTTTTAATCCTAATTACTTTGTGGTTTTTGGTATCCACAATGGGCACCTGAATAAATGTAGAAATTACGAAGCTTTGGCATCCCTATCCCCTGAAAAATCAGTTGATGAGCACACTTCATGCAGAACTACAAATAATAAACAGAAACTAGAAGACTTACTGTCAGAAGATCACTACTTAAACCTAGATGTAATGAAAGCAGAGGTCAGGACCTGCTTTGTAAAATAGACATAAATACATTTTATGCTTACAAAAGATCTTGGCTGGATAAATTTTTGTTTATGTTTCCATTTATTTCATAATGACAAATAAAAGAGTAGAATTTTTATAGACATTGACAGAATATAGGCATGTAAGTTTTAAAGCATGAAATAAATAAACTTTCATAATGATTTAACCAAAATATACAGTCAGGTGCAGTGACTCACTTCTGTAATCCCAGAACTTGGAGAGGCTGAGACAGGCAGATTGCTTGAACTCAGGGGTTTGAGACCAGCCTGGGCAACAGAGTGAAACCCCATCTCTACAAAAAAAGTACAAAAAAAAAAAAAAATTAGCCAGATGTAGTGATGTATGCCTCATCACACCACTGCCCTCCAACCTGGGTGACAGAATGAGATCCTGAGATCTGGTCTCAAAATATATATATATATATATACACATGTATATTTTTATATATGTGTGTGTGTATATTTATCTATATATAAATAAATGTGTACTTTTATACCTATCTATATATAGATAGCTAGATATCTCTATGTATATGAGAGATAAATTTTATATATTTTATATTCTATAGATAGCTAGATATCTATATATAGAGAAATATATATTTCATATATAGAGAGGAAATATTATATATTATATATAGATATCTATCTATAGAGATAAATATCATATATTTTATATATATCTGTATATATAGATAGCTAGAGATCTCTCTATAGAGAGAAAGAGAGAGAGAAAATAAGTTTAGCATTTAGATGGATAGGGGTCTGTAAGCTCATATAATCCAATTGTCCCACCGTAAAGAAGAAAATCAAGGCCCAGAAGGAATGCCACCTGCGCAGCGTCACCTAGTTGTGAATAAGTGCTGAGCAGAGAAATCTTGAATCCCAGACTTGTGCTTTTAAGCCCGGCAAACTACGATGCATGGATTAAGTTGAAATTGCTGCTTGATTTTGTTAGGGCTGAATGACTTATATACATTTAATGGTTAAAAATACTTAAAAAGAATAATTTTCACTACAACAGTAGAATGGAGTAGCTGTGACAATGATTGTACTACCTACCATGCCAAAAAGTACCATCTGGCCTTTGACAGAAAATGTTTGTTGACCAATGGCTTAAGAAACGAGTTTAAAAATTAAATCCTGGGCCGGGCGCGGTGGCTCAAGCCTGTAATCCCAGCACTTTGGGAGGCCGAGACGGGCGGATCACGAGGTCAGGAGATCGAGACCATCCTGGCTAACATGGTGAAACCTCGTCTCTACTAAAAATACAAAAAACTAGCCGGGCGAGGTGGCGGGCGCCTGTAGTCCCAGCTACTCCGGAGGCTGAGGCAGGAGAATGGCATAAACCCGGGAGGCGGAGCTTGCAGTGAGCTGAGATCCGGCCACTGCACTCCAGCCCAGGTGACAGAGCAAGACTCCGTCTCAAAAAAAAAAAAAAAAATTAAATCCTGAGGTCTGCTTTCTTTTTTTTTTTTGAGGCGGAGTCTCGCTCTGTCGCCCAGGCTGGAGTGCAGTGGCCGGATCTCAGCTCACTGCAAGCTCCGCCTCCCGGGTTCACGCCATTCTCCTGCCTCAGCCTCCCGAGCAGCTGGGACTACAGGCGCCCGCCACCTCGCCCGGCTAGTTTTTTGTATTTTTTAGTAGAGACGGGGTTTCACTGTGTTAGCCAGGATGGTCTCGATCTCCTGACCTCGTGATCCGCCCGTCTCGGCCTCCCAAAGTGCTGGGATTACAGGCTTGAGCCACCGCGGCCGGCCCTGAGGTCTGCTTTCTATAGTCACCAAAAAAATAAACTGTACAAAATTTCTCATTTGTCAAACTCAGATTTTTTTTTTTTAAGCATATTCAGAAAGCTCCTAAACACTTATTTCCTGCATTATTTGGGCTTGAATAGTTCTTTGTTTTGGGCAAGTTTAATTTGGTTGCATGGACTAGAGACACATCCAAGCAAGCTTAAGAGAATTGACTAAGGATGGAGCTGAAATTCATGGAAATCTAACATCAAGATACCACTGAAAAGCCCTCCCAGAGGCTGGAGCTAAAGGGTGTTTCTGAATTTTAGTTAGCCCTAGCTACTTTAGAAACAAGAATTCAATAACCTTTTTCCTGGTGCTCTGTCTTACTTGACAGCCATACTCCTCTTAAGTGTTTCTTTTCTCCAGTATCAACCGCATCTTTTGGTTTATTTTAGCTCTGTGCTACTTCAAAACTTGACTTTTGATGTGGTCCCACACAGGCACCTCAATCTAAATTCAGCTTTCGTGGCCTGTTAAGAGTAGTAAATCTGATTAGCTAAGTTGATTCTTGAGGCATTAACCTAATTACTCAAAAATATATCTGCTTAGCTTTACTCATCCTTTATTGTAGCTAATTGGCTGCTGGGAAATCTGTGATTTGGCTTCTCTAAGATCAAGAATTCCTTCATTCCAAGCATTCCTGATTCAGAAGATGGCAGCCTGGGAAGAAGCAGCCCCCATGAGGGCTAGCACAGTGATGTTTCCTTTAGAAGAAGCTGTGTTTGGGGCACCATTGCCCAAAATAGTTCTTCTTGGTTTCCATATGTAATACTTTTCTCTACAGCTAGATTTGAAATCCCTTAAGGGAAAAAAAATACTTCTACTTTTATTTCCATGGTCGTTCTTGATAAATCTTACTTAAGGATGCTCAGAATAAGTTGTGGCCTGAATGACCAGTCTACCAACTAGTATAACAAATAAATCAACAGACTTTAGATTATTCAAGACCAAAATATAAAAAACAAACAACTGCAAAAATGTATTAGGTTTTTTGTAAGGAAAATGTGATTTGTGTGTATGTGTGTTTCCTGAATAGCTAGGTATTCAAATCAGCTCTCTACTTTAGTGCAGTTGAAGATATTTTGATTTTAATTTTTCACATTAAATGTATTAATATAGTTTCAATAATAAATAGTTTAATAAAGCATAAAATTTATTAATATAGAGCTTAATCCCAGAGAAAAATAGGGAACCTAGAAATAAGTTAAAAATAAAACAAAGTCAGGGGAATATTTCCATATTAATGACTAAAATTTTTTACTCAAAGTAAGAGTGAGAATAGAAAGAAACTGTCCACCTGGGCTTCTCTCATAGAATGTCCCCAAATTTGAGAATCCTTATATTTGGTGGCCCTGAATCTAAAGCTTTTCTTTAAAACCAAAGCTTTTAATATCAATGAATGGTTGCAAAATGCAATAATACTTTATAGTGTAACTTGACGAAGAATCATTGGCTAATGCAATGCTTTTTTCTTTCACAAAATTGTTGACAACCACAATCCAGAATTTATAACAGATAAGAGTCTCATGTGTTAGAACATTGAGGGAAAAATTTCAGGTACCATTTCCACCATTCAGGATTAAATTTTTATTTCAAGTTAAAAGCAAAATATAATTTTATAATATTGTATATTTATTGTCTCCCCTCAGCTTATTTTTTTTAAAAATCTATTTAATGAAAAATATAGTGTAACTTAATTCAAGCTCATTTAGGACTTCATATTTGTACTCTACAAATAAAATTCAAGACAGTGATAGCAAAAGCATAATAAAAATTAATCTAAATTCAGCTCTTTCAAAAATATTATATATATATAGGCTCAGCAAAGAAACAAAGGCAAATATTTAAGTAACTATATATAAGATGATGAATTTTTTAAATTAATTTAGATAACCAGAATAATAGTAAGTGTTCACACACAATGTTACAGATTTGAAATAGAGAATGCACTCATGTGTATTATAAGTAATAAAATTGATTTTCTTTTAAAAGTACCTTAAAATAGGTGACAATAGTGATTATATATCTATTCCATAATATCAGTTAAATGTATCCATCTCTCTCTGACATATAAATAACACAATATAGCATTATTCTTCCTAAAAGAAACTGACTATATGAAAGTTCAACATATGGGGAAATAATAACATGCCTACAAAAGTAAAGAAGCTCTTATGATATGACATTAAATTCTAGATCTAAAGTTGTTCTGGGAATAGTTATTTACACTGCTGGTAAATTTCATATTAGAGGTCCTAGTCTATTGAGTACTTTCCTCCTATTCCCATCATAAAAAAACACACACACACATAAAACAAACATTTCTCTAAATACAAAAATCCTGTCCTGGACTTCTAATATCTCTGTGTTTAAAGTCCCCACAAACTGCCTCTACCGATAATGAAATATCTATATATATTCATTGTTATCTAATAATTTATACCATTATTCTGATAGCTTTATTTTATTATAAATTTTGTAAGAAAGATTTTAAAATTGATTTGTTCCATAAGAAGAGTTGGTATCTTCTGGAGGATTTGGATACAGAAAGTCTCTGTGAGTGGATCATAAAAGAGTATTTTATTGAAGGCAGCCATATTTTAATGCTGAGTTGGACACAAATTATTTAAATCATTTAATTTTTTATTTGTTATACATTTATCTTAATGTTAACATAATATAATATACTACAAAAGACAATGTGCTTCATTACTGGCCAATCAAATCCTGTCCTTATGTAAATTTGGTATTATAATTGGCCATCTTCCACCCCTATTCCCCACTTTTCCTCTGCAATGTGACTATGTATAGGAATAGCCCAATATCAACATAGTTCACCAGGAAATTTGTCTTAGTCCTCTCCATATACATGTCAATAAATAGCTCAACATCTACATAATATATATGGAAATATTATACTAATATGGATGTTTACGTATTGTATATGTGTGTGAAACATTTCATAATATCAACTTTAGAAATTCTTCCCCTCTACATATACTTGTACTCCCACATATTTGAAATAATTCAAAATATGCGACTTAATTTTTGTGATTAAGTCCTATCAATGAAAGAGAATCTCAAGTCACACTAGAAGAAAAAATATTGCAAGTAATTTGTATATAAATAAGAATTGTGAGTATATTGAAGTTAGTAAATTTTTTATAACATGTAGCCAGGCACAGTGGCTCATGCCTGTAATCCTACCACTTTGGGAGGCCAAGATGGGTTGATCCCTTGAGTCGAGGAATTTGAGACCAGTCTGGGCGACACAGTGAGATCTCATCTCTAAAAGAATAGAAAACTTAGCCGAGCATGGTGGCACATGTCTGTAGCCCCAGACATGGGAGGCTGAGATGAGAGAATCATTTGACCCTAAGAGGCTGAGGTTGCAGTGAGCCAGTATCGCACCGTTGCACTCCAGCCTGGGTGACAGAGTGAGACCCTGTTTCAAAATGTATATATAAATAACATTTTGTATATGTGCATGGAATAAAAACAATGATTTTTTACCAGCCCACCTGGTAAAAGATTTTACCTGCCTACTTTCTTCCACTGAAGCAGCAAGTGAAAGAAACAGCTACTATCATTTTATTCCCAATATAAATTCTTACTCATTCTGTGCAAGGGAAGAGATGTAATAAATATATTCTTTTTTCAGAGAGCAAAAACTTATGTCCTTCCCAGTTACACAAATTGGCGGTAAAGTAGAATAAAATGAGGGATCCACCATGTTGCTTTTGTTTTCACCATTAGCATTAGTTAACAGTTGCCTGCTTTTAGGAAAGTCAAATACTAGAAAATTAAATAAGCTAGAGATGAGCAAAATTTAAAATTCACCCCAGACCTGCATGAAATCTAGTTGAATATATTCTGACTGGTTGTTTTGCTTAACACATTATTTATTGTGAAACACAGGGAGTCTCTGGGAAACTAAAATAAATATAACAGTACTAGTACCCATAGAATTTTAAAATTTCCAAGTTATATGTCACAAACTTTGTAATTTTTAGGTACAAGGGATTAGAGGAGAATGTTAAAAATCAAGAGATAGCTGGACGTGGTGGCTCACGCCTATAGTCCCAGCACTTTGGGAGGTGAGATAGGAGGATCACTTGAGGCCAAGAGCTGGAGACCAGCCTGGGCAACATGGTGAAACCCCATCTCTACTAAAAATACAAAAATTGGCCAGGTATGCTGGCATAGGCCTGTAGTCCCAGCTACTCAGAAGCCTATGGCAGGAGAATTGTTTGAACATGGGATGGGGAGGTTGCAGTGAGCTGAGATTGCACCACTGCATTCCAGCCTGGGTGATAGAGCAAGACTCTGTCTCAAAAAAAAAAAAAAAAAAAAAAAAAAAAAATCAAGAAACAAGGAAAAAGATGGGGAGAGTGGGAAAATAAGGCAAAATCAGGGAAATTATTTTCCATTGTGAAAACCAATCAATCATAAACTTTGATTGAAATTCTCCTTAATAGACTAAAACACAGTGTTTTTGTTTGGATAGACCTGTATTTATTTATTTATTTATTTTTGGTGACAAGTAGTTTTCCCGCTAGATAGCTATGATCTTTACTCATGTTATTCTTTCACAAACTCATAGATTTCTATCATAGAGATATAGGCCTTGGGAAATTCTCTTCTTTTTCAGGTACATTTGGCAGAGCAATGGGCACAATGCTTTTTCTCTGTCCTTCTAACCTCATTTTTGCCTTCTAACCTCGTTTTGCAAAAGCAACATGGTGGATCCTACATTTGACAAAGGAATGGGCACAGTGCTTTTTCTCTGTCTAACCTCATTTTGCCACGTCCTGACCATCTTCATGTCAAAGTATTCATGTCCATTCTCAAAAAATGAATAAATAAAGCTTTTTTAACATTATAAATTAAATCTACTGTCCATATATTTTTTTTTAGCCAAATACTCTGTATAAAGTCTTGAAGTTATATACATTGCATTTTTCAAAAAATGGTTTTCAAAGGATCATACATTGTTTTCTCTGGATCCTGAAATTTGTACAATTTATTGACATTTCCTGTGATATGTGTTTGACTTGTGATTTGGAGCCCACTACTCCGAATGGGTTGGCCTGTGAACATGGACCCACACAGGATCTAGCCCAAGATGCATGCAGAGGGGCTTTACTGGGATTTAGTGCACCTTTGAGCAAAAACATCAGAGTACAAAGTGTGGAGGCTGTTGGCCCATTGTGGCCTGTGGGAATAGTGAGAAGTTATTGTGGCAATCCTCAAAGACCGAAATCTATTTTGTGTTGTGGTTAAATCATAGGAAGATACACTAACCTAATGTGCCCAACAGCAGCTCCTGGCCCAGATCACAGATCTAGAACCTGGGTGAGGTACTGTGCAAAGATTTTGATCCTAGAAATCAAATGGTTGATTCTAGGCTCTACTTTTTAAACAAAGGTATCACCCCTGACAATGTAGATAGACTCTCTGAGCTCTAGTTTTTTTATTTACAAAATAAAAATTATACCCAGGCCATGAAGTGGTGGTGAGGTCTTAAGAAAAGTCATGTAAAGAAGCGGCTCGCACACAGCAAGTAGATAGTTCACACAAGCCTATAGATAGTGCTAACCCCTGTTTTCTCCCCTTAAAGAACTTCCCTAGAGGGGCTTAAGAAAAATTCCAGGACAAGTTCACATTTGCAACAGATAGAGAAAGAAGCTTATTAAAAGACAAATCCGTGTTTCTTAACGAATGGCATAATATGGTAGGAGGATGCACACCAAAGGTTGTGTGGACTCATGAGGGAGGGCCATATAACTCGCTGTGATTATTCATTGTGAGGCATGGAGTCATTGGAGTTAAGTCTGGAGCGGGTGATCATTTACCTGAGAGCAGCACTGAAAGGTAATAAAAGAGGAAGTAATCAGATCAGATTCAGATTTTAGATAGATAATTCTGGTAGCAAAATAGATCATAAATTGGGGAATGGAAGCAAGAATGAAAGTGGAAAGCACAAAGTTGTTTGTTTGTTTGTTTTGAGTCTGCCTCTGTCACCCTGGCCGGAGTGCACTGGAGCCATCTCCGCTCACTGCAATCTCTGCCTCCTGCGTTCAAGCAATTCAGGTGCTTCAGCCACCGGAGTAGCTGGGATTACAGGCGTGCACCACTATGCCTGGTTAATTTTTGTGTTTTTAGTAGAGACAGGGTTTTGCCATGTTGGCCAGGCTGGTCTTGAACTCCTGGGCTCAAGTAATCCACTGGCCTTGGCTTCCCAAAGCACTGGGATTACAGACAGGAGTCACCGTGCCTGGCCTAGAAAGCACAGAGTTTACTAGTTCTCTTCAAGAATACCAAAAGCCTGAATGAGAATCAATGACAAAAGGGCACACAGACAGACAGAAAATAACATCAGGACTTGCTTTCTAGTCCTGTGGAATAAAAGGCATAAGGAACATAGGAAGAGAAGATTTGAAAGAAAAGAGAAAATATATCACTGAAGGCTGAACAAAGCAAATGTTTTTCATCCCACCCACCTTGTTTAGGTGGTTCGTTCTTTTCTTTCTTTCTTTCTTTCTTTCTTTCTTTCTTTCTTTCTTTCTTTCTTTCTTTCTTTCTTTCTTTCTTTTCTTTCTTTCTTTCTTTCTTTTTCTTTCTCTTTCTTTCCTTCTTTCTTTCTTTCTCTCTTTCTCTCTTTCTTTCTTCTTTCTTTCTTTCTCTTTCTGACTCTTTCTCTCTTTCTGTCTTTCTCTCTTTCCTTCTTTCTTTTTTGCTGGAGGACAGTGGCACAATTTCAGCTCATTATAACCTCCACCTCCCGAGTTCAAGTAATTCTCCTGCCTCAACCTCCTGAGTAGCTGGGATTAAAAGTGTGTGCCACCACGCCAGCTAATCTTTAGTAGAGACCAGAGTCTCGCCATGTTGCCAAGGCTGGTCTTGAATTCCTGGCCTCAAGTGGTCCTCTCACTTTGGCTTCCCAAAATGCTGGGATTACAGGTATGAGCCACTGTGCCCAGTCAGTTTGGGTTAAATTCAGACTTTAAACATTTCTTGTTTGCAAACAGAAAATAATAGCTCAGAACCTTAGAGATTATAGCTTCATCAATATTTAAGGGGTATGATGTATGTCAATAATTAATGAAAAAAATATTAAAATAATATGGTATTAGGCTGTGGATAAAATATTCATATATCTGACCCTAAAACCAAAATATGTGATCTGATAATAGACTTTTTTTCTTCTTTCTCATTGTGAAGTTAAATTACACAAAAATAATTCAAAAGGGAATTACCTTTTGAATTACCTTTATTTTAAAAAGAACATTTTTATGAAATCTAAACTGATCTGGAAAACTCAAACTATGCAGTCACTAACCATAGAAGAATTGATCACTTAAAAAACACATATCAACATAATTTTAGTCATAAAACCTTCAGCCATTTTATGAAAAAATATCGGTGTTTTTCTGGGACTGAGCTAAACTTCATTATCATCACTATCTCTTTGAACCCTACAGTTTGAAAATAACTGTGTGACTCAACACACTAATGTATGTTACCTCTTTAGACCAGTTCAGATATTAATGTCATTAGTCAGTGAATTAGTCTCTTTCCATACCCGGTCTAGGCATTAAGGATCCAGGTGCTGCTTATACTATTCCAATGCCACTTGGTCCACAGCGGCTTTGGGTAAGTAATACAAAATTTTTGTTCTAATTTTATTTGTTTTCTTCTTTTTTTCTTCCTAGAGAAACGTGGAAATCCATGAAATTTCATTTTAGAAGCTGTAACCTAATTGCACATGGCTTATCCTGCTAGTCTATATGTCTTCATATATTTTGAACTGTATTTTAATTTATGGCCAGTCCCAGATTTTATTAAAATACTTGAAGAATTATACTACAATATATTGTAATATTTTCCACATGTTAATTTGGTTTCTAATATAGTAGACACACAGAAATACCTAAAACCTGGGCAAATTAAAACCTGGGTCTATCAGCTTTTAATTTCAGTAGTTACATAGGAAAGCTTACATGCACAATTAACCTCTATGATTGAACCATGACCATGTCATTTAATTTGACCATAATTGCGTCATGTGGATTCATTGATATTCTTAGAAATTTTTAAGGAATATGTGAGATGACAAAATAATCCTCAGAAACTTTTTAAATAAAAACTTCCTACCATAGGAAAGTCAATGCTTAAGATGACTCTGTTGCACTCATTTTAATAACACGCATGATTACCATTTTTTAAAGTTTTATCATTAAGAAAATTTAAGATGCCTCTTTCCAATGCAATGAATTCAAATACTCTCAACAGTTAATCTTAGCAACAAAATTTGTTCTACTGGGTTATATTATTTTATTCCAAGTCCCACTGAAAATAAAATTGATCATGTAGCTGAGTTATGGTCACTATAATTTACTTCTTACAGTTATATCTTAAATGTCATCCATACTGTCTCAAATATAAATTACTGAATAATCTTCATTCCTTCTTCTCTGTCCTTGTTTCACTATTGCTTAAAACTTTCAAATAATCATACTCATTTATTGAAAGCTTTGAGGTTTAATATAAAGCAGAAAACCAAACCACAATGACACTAATTCAATGGGTCATTGAATTGCTAGCTTTGCCAAGGAAGAGAATCTTCAATGAACTACATTTGGCATGTCTTTTGCTAGAGTTTCTTAGAAAAAGGAAAATAATATTTGCATGTCATGTTTTAAAAACATAACATATAGAAAAATCTAGAGTGATAATGAATTTTTCACTCTACTCAAAATTTCAAAGTAGAACTCCTTAAAATCACTTTATTGTATGTAAAATAGAATATCATTTGTAAAAAAACAAATCAATTTCTGCACATTTTCAGAAATATGTCTGTTATAAAATGAGATAAAGTTATAACTGAGTAGCAGTTGAGATGTGACAACAATTTGGTTATCACATATAATCTGGTTGATTAGACTATCTGGCTCTATTTGGCTTCTATAATCATGATAGAAAAGCAGTTAAAAGGAACTCAAAAAAAATTTAAAAATAAAAATAAAACAAAGAAAAGAAATGCTGAGGTTTGAACCCTTAATTTTGAAGAAGTGTTAGAATTGTAGTATCATTCACAGGGTGAGCAAGTCATAGAGAGGGGTTCGCTTTTTGGGAAAATGCCCTGTTTGATTTGGGCCAGTCATACATTCAACAAAGAATGTTTAACAGGCAGTTCAAAATAATAACTACCACTAAATAATGCTTTAAATTTAACAAAGTGCTTTTGTAGTTATCATCTCATTCGATCTTCACAAAAACCCTATGAGTTGATAGTCAGGACAAATCTTATCATAATCGAATTCATGTCATAAATAGACTTAGGAATGGAAACAATAGATTTGAGGAGAACACAAAATATTTCAACCCTGGTGCTTTTACAGCTTTTAATTCTTTTAAACTCTACTTATAAAAATAAGTATTTTATCCCAGCCTGGGCAACAAAGCAAGGCCCCATCTCTACAAAAAAATACAAAATTCAGCTGAGTATGGTGGTGAGCACCTGTAATCCCTGCTATATGGGAGGCTGAAGTGGAAGGATCACTTGAACACAGGAGGCTGAGGTTGCAGTGATCTACGAACAGTCCACTGGACTGAGACTGGGTGACAGAGCAAGATCCTATCTAAAAAATTGTTTTTAAGAAAATAAAATAATTTATCATTATTCAAATATTTATAAACTTTTATCAGAAGGTTATTTAGAGTAATCCATGAACCAATTAATCCAATGGTCAACTTCTTACAGACTGTTGTTAATTTCCTCTTGTCAATTGCCATTTTTCTTTTACTGAAAATATTTCAATGTCGATTAGTTATTTGCCATGTAAATTTTATGACAGAAAGCTGATTAATCAATCAGTTTTGCTCATATAAAAATGTCTTAATGTTTAGACTTTCTGATTGCTTGTTTTTGGTCATTATTCTACTAAGACAAATTTTCCTGGATCTAGTATTATAGATGAATATTTCAATAATATGTTATACTATATCCAATTTTATTTAGTCACATTTTATTTCTTGTGCAGTTATGGCCTTTCTGTTTTATTTGGTGTTGATTATTCCTAGCAATTTCCTTTATTAGAGGTCACCCAACCAAAACACTATTGAGGTTAAAATGGTAGCGTCAAAACCGAGATTACTTTGAATTGGGTGCTATCTGCATTTAGGGGGTACTTACTGCAAAATCTGAAGTAATACTCATTTTAGGAAGCAAAACGAAAAGATGAAACAGAAAAGGATTTAGAGATCACTAAAATTTAAGCCTCATATATGGCAATCTCTAGCAACCAATATTTCTTCAACAGATTATATTTTCTACATCAGTGCACTTCTTTTATGGTAAGAAGTAATGAGTGAAACTTACCATCTCAAACCAATTGGCATGGAGCAGAAGTCCTGAATTGAATGAGATATAAGAAATCATTTCATTGGTATAAAGAATTTCAGATGAAATTTTTAACATTGAAAAATAGATGGAACAAAACAAGTAGATGCAACCAGATAGGGTTTCAAAAGTACCCACATGGATTGGTGAGCAAAATAATTTGTCAATAACTGTATTCAAGTTTTTTTAAGCCACTGCTGAAAATGTTTGATGCCCTAGACTACTTTCTTCAGCTTTCAAATAGAGTAATTCCATACCTTCTCAAAAAATGGCTCTTATTCTTTAGCAACAATAATGACATTTGTATTTAATATATGGAGATATTCAGGCATTAAGATGATTAGGGTAAGTGACACCATGAGAAAATAAATTAAAACCCTTTACTCAGAAAAATTTGAAGGGTAAGGGTTTTAGAGTCATAAGTTTTAGAGTCAGATATGTATATTCAAATGCTTTCTCAACCACGTGAATCTCTTATGCAAGTTACTGTCTCCTTCAAGGCCTCAATTTCTCCATTTATAAGTTGGAGACAATCATAGTTCATATTTCATAGGTTTTTGTGAGGGTTAAGTATGATAATACAGAATATTTAGATCAGCTTAAGCAATGCATTAGATGTTTAGCAAATATTATTTAACTAAAGTATACAACAATACATGTCTTTAAAGTTTTTTATGTGTTCAAAGGACTATGATGTAAAAATTTTACAGTAAATTGTGGCTGGTATTATTATAGCATCACTCTCTATTAGTATAAACATGGACTATAGGATCTAGAAAATGCTGTTATAAAATACCACCATCCTACATGCTATAAAAAATATGTTATTTTAAAAATATACTTGTGAGGGAAACCATAAAGAGTTTTACACAAACATCTTCTTCTAATAGAAATGATTTTGTGTTTTAGCTTTGTCAACATACAGCAAGTGATATCAAATATTTCCTACATTGTGTTTTAAATTCAATTTCAATTTCAAATTATCATTCTAAATGGTATATAAGATTTTACAAAGTAAATCTTTTTATATTCATTTTTATAAATTATACTATATGTATTATCTCTATAGGACTTTAGAAGGATTTTTGCTATTTGTAAGTGAAGTAATTTTTCAAGCTCTGTTGCCTAGAGTAAAATCTTAGTTTCATAGTATAGTACAGAATATTTTTTAGCCTTTATGTACACACAGAATTGTTTTAACATCAAGAGAAACAAATTATAATGACAACATGTTGAAGAAGAAATTAAAGCTTTACAAGAATCAACCTAATCTTACAGTTTCTATATTAATCTATTGTACTCTTGAATAATTGTAAATAGATATCAGAATTACAGCCAAATTTAAGAAGCTCTAGATTTTTAACTATTCCTCAAAGAGTAATTATATTGCTTGTGAAATATCAGTGCCTCATAAATATATTTTTAAATAGATCAAGGTGATAAAGAATGCATAAAGTAAGAAGGAGAAAAATAAACTAATGAAATAGACAATTGTATTTGAAGTAGTCATTTCTAATTACAGAAAACCTTCATTGATATCTTCTACCCTTAAAGAAATCAAACAGAATTAAGTAAAACACAAACTATATACTCTAACAAGAAATGCAGATTTATTATTTTCAAATTCACACTGTATATTTAGCTGCTAATAAAAGCACTTCTAAGTAACAGTCTTTCATTGTGTGCTTTAATAAATAGGTGGGGATCATTTGAAATTAGGCCCATTTGTATCACACAATGTGTTAAAAATCTTTAAAAACAGCTTGGTTAAAAGCCTCAAGCAATCTTGTTTACACTATTAGCAAATCCTTGCTTCATAGATCATACAAAAGTAAATTTCAGCCTTGCCTAGTTCAAATTATCATAAATTCTGAATTATATTCAGCATTTTAAAGCTGGAAGGGACCTCAGAGATCTTCCAGTGAAGTCTACAATAATGAGATTTTCCTGACTGTTACATCTAAAATGCATGCCATATGTATAAACAAATTCTAAACATTGTTGACTATTTTCAAAAATGTTAGTGACACTGTATTGTTACTTCAAATGGTATATTTTTTCAAACATATCAAGAATTTCATGAGATATTCAGAAACTTTTTGTCAGGATGATTTAAAATCATTAGCAGTGTGTTGCCTTGTTTGTATTCTTTGCTTTATCATTTTGTTTTCTTATCCCACTCAGCTCTAGAAAGTTCAGGAAAATAGTCTTTACACTAACAGTTTGACTACACAGTATATATGAATAACATAGCCAACAATTTCAAGAACTTGTAAAAAGTCAAACCAGAACTATTACACAGATCTGAAATCACTAGTGGTGGGAGCCACCATGTGGCTTTCTACACACATGAGAGAAAGCCTACAATTTCACTCCAGTACTCTGTTCTGCTGAAGTGTATTTTATACTGGGAGGAAATCAGAGGCCCTTGTATGCAACATACTGCAATTGTATAACTATACATTGCAAGTTCCATGAAATTGGCTCTCTCCTTGCCAGCCTCCTTAACTGCACATTCTAGTTCTCAGAGACTTTTCTAGGACCTTATGGGAAATTTATCAAAGTATGCCGTCACTTTGAGCAGGAAGAAGTGGGGCTTTTGTCATTTGGGCACCATCTGCCCAGTCACCCTACTCCCTGATGTAACCTACTTTATTTATCCATGCAATAAATATTTATAGAGCAACAACCAGGTGCCCAGCATATGCTAAGTTGCCAAGAGAAATGTTAGAGTTTCTGACCTCAAAGAGTTTTAAATCTGATTATGGAGAAAAATCACACTTTTGTGAAGCAGACAAATTACAATGCATAATAGTCTGCTCTAAGTGCCAGAGGCATGGTACACTTAACGTTTCAGGAAAAAGAGGATCAGTACAGACTCAAAGGCAAGAAGATACTCTGTAAAAGATAAATCTGGATCTAGATCTATTAGACTGGGTAACATTTTTTAAGGCTGGACATTCCATGTGTAAGAAATATCTGTGTCAGAAAGTCAAGAAAATAACTCTTCAAGTGCAAAATCACTACTCTGTCTGCCATTACACTGCCAGTACATGGTGGCTATTAGTCATACATAATTATTTAATTTAAAATTAATTAAAATACAGGCTCACTTTCTCAGTCACACAAAATATATTTCAAGTGCTCAATATCCACATGTGGCTAGAGACTAAAGTATTATACAATGCAGATTGAGAACATGTCTATCATCCTAGAAAGTTATTTCAGACAACTCTATACCTTATTTACTTCACAGAAAGATCAACCTAAAAGAAGTAGAAGACTCAGTTCAGGACAACTCTATATAGTATTTACTTCACAGCAAGATCAACCTAAAAGAAGTAGAAGACTCAGTTCAGGACACAGAAAACTTGATTTAATAATCAATGAGCCAAGACAAAAAAAAAATCCTGCATGGAAATTCCACTGTGGATGCAAAGCATATTTCGGCACTCCATAAAGCCTATGTATCATGTAGAACTTACCTTCTCAGAAGGATGGACCAATTAATATGAAGGATATGGCATATAAGGAAGTAGGAAAGGAGGGGAATGAACTAGCTTATTTGGAGATGCCATATATACAAATGGGAAGTGGAATAACAATTTAGCAATGTCCAAGGGCAACAATATGAGAACTAGAGAAAGGAACAATAGAAAGCAATTGATGGATTTGACAAAAATTCTATCTTGCAAGTATTAGCTCATCTGTAGACACAGCAAATGCCTTAGATTGCTGTAAACTTTGGGTGGTTTGTCTGTAAGAGTAAAAGAAAATCTAAACTAAATGGCTGGAGGAGGAAAGAATTAATAGGGCAGAGGAGGAGGAGTTGTGAATATTCTGTTGCTTCAGTTGCCTCATTGTGTTGAAAAGGATAAAAATCTGGAAAGAAGAATTCTAAAGAAACATTTCTTGTACAGAGTCTCTGATGACCAGGGATTACAAGCACTCCTTAGCTCCCAGTACATTAGGACATTGTAACCTCCATATTTCTTCTTTTAATTACAATATTTATACATTCATACAGAGTATCCTTAGCTACTCACCCCGCCCCCCCCCCCCCCCCATTAAAACCTTGTTTGTTGTTTATTTCTAATCACAATGCTATCTGGTAATATCCAAGGGAACCTATACCATGGAAACACCCTCTTGACCATGTTATCTGTTGTGACTGAGATTTTAATAGGTAACTAACAGGGTCCAATTGGTTGAATTAAACCTTTAATAACCACAAATTAACCTTTACATATTTCTCACAATCCCTGGCGTAGCTGACTGATAAATGAGGGAATTTGGGTGACATTGTGTGTGTGTGTCTGTGTGTGTGTGTGTGTGTGTGTGTGTTGCTAATAATACTTAAAGAATTTTTAAAGATGTGGCAAATTTTAGAGCTGAAAAAATGCTAAGTAATATAGTTTGAGACATTTGTGTTAATATATAAAAAACTGAGGCCTAAAAAATTTAAATGGTACCCTTACAGGAACATAGTTTAATGACAGTTGTGTGATCGTATGTCCTAGCCCAATGTTTCTGTTTTATTACACTCTGATGTTAGCTGTGCTATTACTTTTAGTAGTCAACATATTAGAAGCAGCTCAACTATCAGTTCTAATTTTGACTAATCAAATAATATGTGATTCCATTTAGAGTAATTAATATATTTAGCCACAAAATCTATATATCTTGATGAATATTTCTAAGCACTTTTATGAATATATACCTATCTTCTTTGTTTCTTGCTTTATCCTTATCTAGATTTTCAATATTTGAAGATGGATAATTGGATGCAAAGTCTTAGCCAACACAGACAGAAATGCATCTAAAACCCTTCTGCTTGGCAGACTATTACACTGATGGCTTCTAAAGCACCATGTCTCATAGTATTCACACTCTGATATAGTTCTTTCCCACTCTAGGCTTGGTCATGTGACTTGCTTTCCCCAACGGGACAGTGGCAAGTGTGATGCAAGCAGAAGCTTGACAAATAAATACTTGTACAGTGGGATTTGTCTTCTTGGAATGGTTCTTCTAGGAAGCCAGTTGTCATGCTGTAAAGAAAGTTGAACTAAAGGGGAACTTTATGGAGGAAAGACCCTGGAAGATGAGGATATCTTAGATATTCCATGCCCAGCAGAGACCTAATTAAGCACAAGCACATGAATAACCTCAGCTATTGTACAAAAAATAGAAAACCACCCAGCTGAGCACAGCCAACCTAAAGCTGCTTCTTAATTTTCACTTTGTCATATCATATGGTAATAATGTAAGCACAATAGACTCCTAAAAATATAAAACTGTATATTTTCCTTAAGCAGCAATTATGGAGATAATCCAGTATACCAGCTCTATTTTTTAATATTTTGAATGACTGGGCTCTATAGGAACAATTCTAATATTTCTTATTGGAGGAAAAACAAAGGTGGTTTGGATCTTTGAACTACTGCTTTAAGATTTTACTTTTTTTAACCTTATGGAATATTTTTAAATTATGGGAACTCAAAGAGTATTTAGGAAGAGCTTTTAATACAATGAGTTTTTAAAACTTGATATTAGTCTGTATCTTCTAGTGAAGCAAAAGTTATATGTAATAACCTTTAGAAGTAAAGGTCTCAACATTGGGTATTTTTGCCTCAGAATACATCTTTTTTGATCTGGCTAACCATCATCTTCATTGCTATTAGCAATTTATTTGGTTCTTCATTAGTCACTTGTATGGTTCATGTATAATTCTGCTCATCATCATTTTATACTCTTATGTGACTTTGTTGGTAGTATTAGCTGTTCTTTGCTTATATGTAATCCTAAACTAAAAACAGTTAGAGAAAAGATATTTCTTTATTATTTTGCCCTTATGAATGTCTTTACCAAAATTTACCTGAGTTATATGATGCAGTTTTTCAGAATTTAATGCAACTTCTAAAGTCACTTAGACAGTTAAGTGGACCTGTTAACTAACAGGCATGCCTCCAAAAAGGTGATGTCAAGCAAATTTGGGAAATACTTTGTACTCTTGTAGATTTTTTATGAATTTTCATATATTAAAGGTGATGAGAAGGTAATTACACTAATTTTGTTCTTCAGATTTACATGGTTACAGAAATGTTTTCTTGCCAAATAGATTATAATTGTTCAAGAAACAAGCTGCTTACAGATATCTTAAAATTATGAAAGCCGAAAGGGTCTCTGTTTTACTCTTTCCAGAGCTGTTTTTGCTAGTGGTCATTTTGGGGTAAATATTCTTAAGTACCTACTGGAAAAGTTTCCACCTTCTGTGACATCCCTCTTATTGCTCTCTGTCATTCCTCTTTTCTCATGTTCTCTCTCTCTCTCTCTCTCTCTCTCTCTCTCTCTCTCTCTCTCTCTCTCTCTCTCTCTCTCCCTCTCTCTAATATTATCTCTCTGGCTAGCCTCAGCAGCGTTGCTCTCCTTCTCCAAGTTTATCACTGGTTGACCTCAGGGATTTCAAAGCTAGCTGATCATCAGAATAAGTAGATCTTGTGAAGAACAAAACAAACAAATATCAGTTCTGGGGCAATTCCTTCCCTGGGATTCTGAGTCAGCAAGGGTAGTGTGGGAATAGTAAAACGGCTTTGCAAAGTTCCCGAGATAAGTCTCAATGTAAACCAGGATGGTGAACAACTGGTCTGCCTCCAAACTTTACTGGCCATAAGAAGAAATGTGTTTTGGATTTCAAGCTTCTTCATAAAGAAAGAAAAGAAGAGATATGATAACTAAATGCAGTGCCTGATGCTGAATTGTATCCTGGATGGAGACAGAATCCTGGTGGGTTATAAAGGATCTTAATGGGACAATTGATGAATTTTGTGTGTGGACTGTGAATTAGATAATATGGATGTTAAGTTTTTCTGATTTCTATAATTGGTTTTTAACTAAGAGAACATTGAGATTTCATTTTTTGCTCTTGTTTTCCCAGAAATACATGATAAAGTATTCAAGGGTGAAGGGGCACAATGTCTCCAATGTATTCTCAAATATTTAAAGGAAAACTTGCATGTATGTATACATATGAAGAGGGAGACAGAGATTTATAAAGTAAATGAGGCAACACACAAATAATTGTTGAATTTGGGTAAATGGTATATAGGAGCTTCTTGTACTGTTTTAACAATTTTTCTGCAAGTTTGAAATTATATCAAAATTATTGTTTTTAAAAAAAGCTTTACTGTAGCTGAAACTAAGGGTACTCAAATTTCTTTCCAAAAACTGTAATGCTGAACTATCTGATTCAGAGTAATCAAACAAATAGATGTCAAAAAAGCAGTTTGGCATCTACTGTCATATCAACTGAATATTAGAAAAGTAATTTTTTAGATGTTAATACCATTATGTACAATAATTGTACACTTGAGAGTTGAACAATAAGGTTAAACTGATTGAAGTATTAAGTGACATAAAGATTGTTTCCTTTTTTCAACTCAAATGATGGGATACAACCAAGAAAAATAATATAAAGTACTATTTTCTAAAAATCTATGAAGCAGTCCTATGTGAGGCAAGATACAGAGCACGTATCTAATTTGAAGTCCAAAAATGTAAGTTCAAATTTATTTCTTACTTAGTGTGGTGTCTTGAGAAAGTCGACTAACCATCCTAAATTTCCTAATCTGTAAAACAAATCTAGTCATGATAAAGGCCTCGTTAATGAGGGAAATAAATGATTAAAAAGTTGACAATATATTGCCATATAACCAGAAACTACCAAGCATAATTCTCGGCCATGTAAATACAGTTGTCCTGCGGTGTGCATGTAGAATTGGTTCCAAGACCTCCCGCAAATATCAAAACAGCAAATGCTCTAGTCACCGATATAAAATGGTGTAGTATTTGTATATAACCTATGCACATTTTCCTGTATACTTTAAATAATCTCTAGATTACTTGTAATAGCAAATACAATGTAAATAGTTGTTATACTATGTTGTTTAGGGAATAACAACAAGAGTGTGTCTGTACATGTTAAGTACAAATGAAGTTTTTTCTGAATATTTTTTATCCATAGTTGACTGAATCTATGGATATGGGACCTACAGTTACAGAGGACTAACTGTATGATATTTTGGACATCTCACATGTGCTAGTTAGTTTGCTAGGTCGTTGGACCTAACAAGAGGCTCCATCTGAACTGTGAGGTTTGCAATGAGACATGAGAAATATATTTCCTGGTGATGGGGAAGGGGTGGGAGTTGAAGAGAATCAAATGAAATCACTGGATTACAGAAATACTCTACTGCTTGATGAAGTATCTAACATTGCCCCTAAAATTCTGATCCATATAGAGAAAGGCAAAACCCCCAATCCTTTTGTGCCATGACCCTCTCATATTTGGGTTTTAAAATCTGATTCTTTTAGATTAATTTAGAGCAATCTTTCAAGTCATTTGTTTTGCAAAGGTACATAAATGTTCATTTTGCTGACCTTTTATACATGTGAACCATCCTTGAATGGTTTTTACACGAGAAAATACATTGTGTAGATATGAAATTCTTGGTTCACAATATCATCCTTTTAAAATTCTTATTTTGCTTTTTTTGAAATATTTACAGTTACAGTGTCTGAAGCTAGCTGGATACATTTTTCTTTGGTGAAAATCCCTTCTTTTCCCTTTTCTCCCTTATTTGGATACTTGAGTTTCTAAATTATTTGTTTCTTTTGCAATTCAGAAGTTTTCAATATGAGTTTTGTGGGTCTCCTTTGTTGTTTTATCTCAAAGTTAGTAAAGTCAATCAATTCTGAATATACAGGTCAAACAGTCCATTTTTCTGTTTTATTTTTATTTACTGCTTCTGTTTACTATGTTTTAATTCTTTATTCAGGACCACAAGTCAGTTACATATTGAATCTCCATAATAGGTCTTATAAACTATCATCTTCTCTTTCATACTTTTCATCTGCTTGTCCTCATCCTGTACATTTTATGACAGCTTCTCAGCCCATCCTCCCTGTCACTTCATTCCTACTTCAGTATTATCATTATTAGAGTTCAGTATTCTCAGTACCTTTTAAAATGTGGAGTTTAATTTTTCTGTTACACCTCAAGTTTTATTGAAATTCTCTTTGAGCTCTTCTGTCTCTCTTTTGTACCTCACCTTTTTCCTTATAGGCTGATTGTCCTGCTTCATGGAGGTTCATGAAGCATTTCTTTTTGCATTTTATTGAACATAGCAAACAGGTTCCAGAAATGTTCTCTTGAGTCTTACAAGAAATCAATTTTAAAAACATATTCTTCCTTTGGGCTTCCGGATTGATAATTATTTTTCCCTTATTCTGCAGTAATTCTTAGTGCTTAATGTTTTGTTTCTTTTTAACCTCTTTTTACAAACGATTAAATGGAGTACTTTCTAAACTCAGTGACTCTCAGAATATAGGATGGGTGGATTGTCCTTAGATACACCCTCTGACCAAAAAAAATAGCGTGGCAACAATGACAACAAAATCTCCTTCTCAGATTCACATCTAGAAAGGAAGTTAATTGCCCAGATTCCAATATGATTTTTAGTTTTTAACTGAGATGGCGATTTCTCTTTTACCTCCTGCCTGGTCCTTTGAAACTCTAAGAAAATATAATACACAACAGTCTAAAAGTCCCAGCATTCATTGTATTTAGGATGTCTCTCTCACCATCTTCAGATCTTCGCTTCTGGAGGGAGAAGCAGCCAGTAAGCAATAAGCAATCAGTAGTCCCCCTCTATAGCTCCTGCTTACTTGTTTCTGAAAGATGTTGTTTCTAAATGGGGAGTGAGATGGCAGTTGGGGAACCGGATGGAGATCTGAGAATTGACCTAACATTGCCTCAACAATCAACATTTGGGCATTCTTTTCTTTGGTTAAAATATACTCTGGGTATAGATGAGTAGGCATAACATGATAAAACTACGGAGTGTCTTCCTATCCACTTTAGGTGTTGACTTTGTCATGAGATAAAACCTGAGTGCCAAGAAAATTGGCCTAACTTTAATTAGTAGGTGTTCCACCTAGATTCTAGCTTTAGTGTATTTGAGACTTGATGCCATGATTTTGTCTTTTTAGTGTTTTCTTAAGTATTTTATGACATAATTAGGAAAAGTTACATCCTTTTAAATGTCACCTAAGATGTTCCATCACTATAAGTAGACTCTTCAAGGTGTTATTTGATATCTGATAGTAATAACTAATAAATATCATTTGCCTAGCCTAAGCACTTACCACTATAAACCTTGTAAAAATTCTAAATTTCTGTATATTACAGGAAGCTATTGTAATTCTAGTTTGTGTTAAAATTCCATTGACCTCCATTTTGTATCTCCTTTACTTGTCACAGAAAGCTAGTGATTTTAAGTAACGATAATTTTATTTAGATTAACTGTCCATTGACTCTTTCTATTTTTTCTTATTTTTCTATTTTGCCATTCATGCAGTAAACATTTAAGTACTTACTGTGTGCTAGACACTGTGCCCTGCAGATACTAAAATATATGTTCTGCCTCTAAGAACTTGTGGTCTACTCATGAAGACAGGTGACAAAATCAACATTTACAGTATGCTTTAACAAATCTTTTTTAATATTTGCATAATGTAAAAATATCTTATTTTATTTTATTTTATTTTTAAGACAGGGTCCCACTGTCACCCAGGCTACAGTGCAGTGAGTGGTATGACCTCAACTCACTGGAATCTCCACCTCCCAGGTTCAAGGGATTATCTGCCTGCCTCGGCCTCCCAAAGTGCTGGGATTACAGGAGTGAGCCACTGTGCCCGGCCCTAAAATATCTAAATATTATCAACTAACATCTGACTTTACTATGCTTAGATTTTTATTTTTATCAATAACTTAGATTTAAAATTTTCATTCTAAACATTTTCTTTAGCCCTGTGGCTTCTTCGTTTAATTCAAATCAATTTGATCAGCATTTAATAAATATCTAGTGTGAGCAAGACACTCTACTTGGCATTGTATGGTATGCAGAGCTAAGTAAGATGAAATATGAATCCTCCAGGTTTTTAGACTAGCAGGGAATACAGACTATCTGTAATTCACTTTCAATAAACCACAGAAAGTGTTAAAGAAGCACAGAAACAGAGAAGATCACAACAAGAATGTACAACGAAGAGTAAAAAATAGAGCTGGGCTATATTGAATATGACAATAATTAGTACCATTTATTAAGATGCTTATATAAGCTAATCCCTGTAGTATGTGCTTTCTGTACATTGTCTCTAATCTTGGAAAATGAAGATATTTTTTAACTTTGCATTATCTACATCAGTTCAGAGGGCCTAACTGAAACGGAATAGCATGACTTTGAAACATTGCTTAAAAATCTTTCCACCCATTTCTTGGGGAGGAATGAGGGTAGGGATGTGACTCAGTGGAAGGCGATTACTTGATCCAAACACAATAAAAATTAAGTGCTTAGAGAATGATTGGGCAACCATTATCTGCATTAAACTTAGTGTCTTTGGCAGACTACATGGCCTATCAGACCTGGCTTACAGACACATAAAGATGTAAACTTTCCAACAGTATCCAGACTCAAAAAGACATAGTCAGAGGATTGTAAAGTAGGTGCCATCTTCTTTTGGACTGTATACATCTAACTTCTAAAAGAATTCAACCAAGATAAACATATTAAATTTGTCTCTGAAATATGAAGTGGTGACAAATGTTTTCCATGTAAAAATAAATATTACGGCTGGGCGCGGTGGCTCAAGCCTGTAATCCCAGCACTTTGGGAGGCCGAGACGGGCGGATCACGAGGTCAGGAGATCGAGACCATCCTGGCCAACACGATGAAACCCCGTCTCTACTAAAAAAAACACAAAAAACTAGCCAGGAGAGGTGGCAGGCGCCTGTAGTCCCAGCTCCTGGGAAGGCTGAGGCAAAAGAATGGCGTAAACCCGCGAGGCGGAGCTTGCAGTGAGCTGAGATCCGGCCACTGCACTCCAGCCTGGGCCACACAGCGAGACTCCGTCTCAAATAAATAAATAAATAAATAAATAAATAAATAAATAAATAAATAATACTACAACTTAAAAAAAAAAAAAAACCTCTAAATCAAATTGAATAAGGACTAGCAATAACCAGAATTGCAGTTGGCCCAGATTCT